>NW_023503751.1:1348613-1648613 GCF_014529535.1 Bradysia coprophila | reverse complement strand
AAATGGAAACAAAAGTTCAAGTAAGTATTTACTAGCAAGCATGAGTCAACTAATAAGTTTTATCATTAATGTAAGTATGAAAAGAATTTCATCAATTAGTCATATAATAAACGTAAGTATATAAAGAAGTACGCCTTAATTTTAGTAACCAAAAATACAAACTGACATATAATAATTTCATTATGCGAATCGTAATTCAGTGCTAGGTTTCTCCAATTGCACTTCACCTTGACTTATTTTCTTTTCATCGTTGTTTATTACGAATTTCTTCCGCTTTGAATGCTCTTTAAGAAAAATACAAATTGCTGCAGCTATTAACACGAGTACGATAATATACACCAATGTATAGTGGTGTATGTGATGAGTATCAACCGCTGGGTGTTGAAGGATTTTTTGTTGACCTGAAACTTCTTCTTCTTCTTCTTTTTCAGCCTGTTTCTATCCACTGCTGGATGTAGGCCTCTCCAACTTCTTTCCATTTCGTACGATCCATTGCCATTTGCTGCCAGTTTGTACCTGCAATATTCTTAATTCCGTTTGTCCATCTCTCTGGTGGTCTACCTATAGCTCGTCTTTTATATGGTCGCCAGTTCATGATCTTTTTGGTCCAACGTTCGTCTGTCCTTCTTGCAATATGTCCCGCCCAGCTCCATTTCAGAGATGCTATTCTTTCCATGACATCAACGACCCTGGTTTGTTGTCGAATCCATTGATTCGTCATTCTGTCTCTGAGTGTTATTCCAAGCATACTCCGTTCCATGGCTCTTTGTGTCACTCTCAATTTTTCTTCGGATGCTTTCGTTAAAGTTAACGTTTCCGCTCCATAAGTGAGCACTGGAAGGACACAAGTGTCGAAAACTTTGCGTTTCAGACTATTATTCATTTTGCTTTTGAAAATTAGTCTGAGTTTTCCGAACGCTGCCCATGCAAGACCAATCCTACGTCTTATTTCTGCAGTTTGGTTGTCCAGACCTAACTTCAGCTTATGTCCTAGATATACGTAGCTGTCGACTCGTTCAATGACAGTGTCACCAATTTTGATTTCTCTATCGTCCCCGATGTTGGTCATGACTTTTGTTTTCGATAAGTTCATCTTGAGGCCAACTTTGTTTGCCTCTTCACTTAACTGTTGTAGCATAAGCTGAGCCTGACCTAGATTCGCTGCTATCGGTACAATGTCATCAGCGAAGCGGAGATTGCTCAGGTACTCTCCATTTATCTTTATTCCCATTTTACTCCAGTTTAACTTCCTAAAAACACTCTGCAGAATCGCCGTGAATAATTTCGGTGAAATGGTGTCACCCTGCCTTACACCTCGGCCAATTCTGAATTTCTCCGTGCTCTTATGAAGTTTTATACATGAAGTAGCATTTTTGTACACATATCGAATTGTGTTGGAGTACCTTGAGTCTACTCTACATTCGTCTAATGCGTCCAATATCGACCATGTTTCCACTGAATCGAAAGCTTTTTCGAAGTCTATGAATAGCAAGACTATGTCGATGTTGTATTCACGACACTTCTCAATAAGCGTTCTCATCACTTGCAAATGGTCGTTTGTGCTGAAACCAGATCTGAAAGCAGCTTGTTCAACAGGTTGGTAGAAGTCGAACTTGTTAGTGTTCCTCTTCGTAATGATTTTCATAAACAACTTGTAGAGTGTTGACAATAGGCTTATGGGTCGGTAATTTTCCAGCTTTGTTATGTCTCCTTTTTTATGCAGCAATGTAATTACCGCATTTTCCCAAGCTTCTGGTACTTCTTCCCATTGGAGACATTGATTAAACAAAGCCGTGATTGCCTTTAATAAGGAGTCTCCACCTAGTTTAATGGCTTCCACTGGAACACCATCTTCTCCTGGAGACTTTTTGTTTTTCATCTCGGCTACTGCGGCCTTGACTTCATCAACAGTTATGTCGGGCATATCATCCGATCCCACGTTTCTTATTATTGGTCTATCTTCGGTTTCTTCCGTTGGACTCTGTCTTGCTGAAGAAAACAAATTCTCATAAAATTCTGTTGCAATATTTAATATCGCATTTCGATCCGTTTGGATCGTTCCTGTTTTGTCTCGTAATTTGAAGATTTCTTTTTTGGCGTTTGTCATTTTTCTCCGTAGGACTTTCATATTGCAGTTAGCTTCAATTATGTTTTGAGCCAATTGGACATTATATTTTCTTTCATCTGATCTCCTTGCTTTGTTGATACTTTTAGACAAGTTCCGGTATTCCACCGAATCTCGTCCTCCGTTTTTTACCAACTCTGCTCTGCTTGCGATCAGGTCTAATGTTTCTCTGCTGAGTTTTGATTCTTTCCCTTGGACGGATTTGCATTTGGATTTCATGAAACCCATTATTGTATCGACGATTTTGGTATTCAATTCGTCCAATGTTTCACATTGATTGTTGACGTTATCTAATTCGGCAGTCATTTTCGTAGCAAATTCTTCATTTTGTGTGTAAAGCCGTTGTACGTCAATCCTTTCACTTTTCTGAACTAGTTGTGATCTTTGAAATCTGGTATTTAACGTGACTCTTGCACGAACCATTCGGTGATCACTACCTGTTGAAAAATTGTTTAGGACCGTAACGTTCTTAACGGTTGACTTACAGCCAGTTATGATGTAATCGATCTCATTTTTCGTTACACCATCTGCACTAGCCCAAGTCCATTTACGTTGAGGCTTTCCTGCAAAAAATGAATTCATTGCGTACAAATTGTGTTGCTGTAGGAAGTTGAGTAAAACATTTCCACGCTCATTTCTTTGGTCGTTGCTAAAACTGCCAATAGAAACTTCGGAGTCTTCTTCTCGTTTTCCCAGCTTCGCATTGAAATCACCGATGAGATATTGGTAATGTGATGGGTTTTCGTCCAGAGCTTTCTCGACATCTTCATAGAATCTTTCTACTTCTTCGTCATCATGGGTGGACGTGGGTGCGTAAACCTGAATTAATTTGACACTGTATCTGTTATTTATCTTCAGGCTTACGTATATCACTCGATCGGATATGCTTTTCGTGTGAGTTATGCGATCCGACCACCGCTTGTTTATGAACAATCCGACACCGTGCATCAGCATCTGACTGTCACTTCCTCGGTAGAAGAATGTATGCCCTGATTGTAATTTCAGGCATTCCTCTCCAGGTTTTCTCACTTCGCTCACTCCCACAACATCCCATTTTATCTTTTCTAGCTCTTCTTCCATTTCTTGCATTTTTTGTCTTGACGACAATGTTCTGGCATTATATGTGGCAATGTATAATTCGTTGTGGCTTCGTTTGAAGGTTTTTAGCATTAAAACACCACGCTTGCTACTGCGGGTTGGTGAGTATGAAAGCTTTACTTTGCTCGCCCCCGGTAATCCCCGAGCTCTGACCCGCGCATTTCTGCACGTACCGGGACCACAGTGCCTATCAAAGTGCACAGTGCCCGACGGGGTAGTGTTACTCTTTTTGAACATTCTTTTCCATAAAGCTTTGCCCATTCTTTTGAACCTATCTGAGCAAAAGGTTATTGACGTCTTTTAAAGGACGTCGTTGAAAAGCTTAACCTAGTAGCTAATAAGAATTCTGGGATCGTTCTATCCTTGGGCTTCCTGATCGTGTTGTTTCGCCTCAACGTTGGTCCCTTAACCCCAATTCTTTCGGCTTCCAACTCACGATTCATTCAGCCTTAAGATTGATCTATCTAATCCTATCTTATCTACTGCTACGTCCTCGTTAAACTTCATTCCCTCCACTCTTTTTCAAACTGGCTTGGGACAGTCTTTGGCGGTGTTCGATGAAACTGCTGCTTGCAAATTATTCAATTCGTTAGATATGTTATACGTTGGAAAACTCTCCATGGGTTGTTGAATCAATTGATCAATATCCATGTCAATATCTGTAGTAGCATTCAATGCTGGAGTTATAATGATTGGCTGGTCTTCATCATAAATATTTTCGGAGGCAAATTCAAGGTTCTCTGTTTGTATCATGCATTGCCGAGAAATAGCAATTATGCCAGAACCTTGCACAGTGCATGATGTTATGCTGTCTTTGCATATCATATTTAATATGCTTTTGTTTTGTACTGAAAATATAAAACTATTAGGCGTTATTAATTTAGACCACGCTTGATTTTTCTTCATTATAGTTGTATGACATCGAGGCGGTATTTCTTTTGATGCATGAGTAAGAATTGCCATTTCACATAATGCCTCGTCCTGTTGTACAGTATAGACTGGATATTTTTGTTTACAAATAATTACGTTTCCATCGAACTGCAAGCATTGTGCATATAGTTGAGGTGTTAACATATAATATCTGTCTTGTCGTTTGTTCAATGCAATATACTGATATGGCGTTGTTATTGCTCGAAATTTGTTGTCATGTTGAAATGGAACAGGAATTATATGGTGCAATGTAAACATATCTCTGCTTATCAATGGGATGGTAATTCTCAATAATATTTGATTCGTTGATACTCGTACTCTTGCTTCTAACAAATTATATATGTGTGCCAAGTTTTCCGGGATGTTGTCACCAGGTATCATTAAATCGTTCGTAATATTTGAGGATATTGCTATTAGGTGTTGCTTTAGCTGAGCGGGGCTAATGACAATCGGTGATACTTTGCCATGATGGACGTGCGTAACCAAATCAAGTATTGCATTTTGTTGCGTTAATTGATTTTGATGTTATTTGTATTGCCAGCATATTAAACGTTGTACCGTGGTTTGTAGTGGTTTGGTTATGAATTAGCTCGATTTGGTTTTTCAAATACAATATTTGCTGTCTAATTCCTTCTTCTTGTTGTTTAATAATATTTAACGTTAGATCTTGAATTGTTGTTTGATTTCCGATTACTTTAACCAGATAATTGTTATCATTTTTCAATTCTTCGATCTGCTTGCTTATTTGCTGAGCATCATTGTTATCCATTACTCCAGTTACCACTTTTAACCCAGTTCCAATGAAATTGATCCATCCTCTACGCTTTCTGGACAACAATTTTTCGTTTGGCAATTTGTTTCCGATATCATCGAGTACTCCCCTCCGTTTTCTCAACACGCTTGCTTGAGAAAACGACTTAAATATTTCGTTGGTTGTGCTTAATGATGAAAATTGTTGTTGCAGCACGTCAATTGTTGCGCTGCAATATTTATCTCTTTCCATTCGATTGCATATTTCCTCCGATTTTCGTATTAAAAATTGAATTTGCTCTTCTTGTTTCCAATACGGTTCCATTCGAATGTATCCCGTTATTATCCATTTATCAGTGCTTAATCCCATTTTTCCGTTTTGTTCGAAAAATAGTCCAGGGCTATGCTTCAATGGTGTGTAGTCGCATTCTTTAGCACTGATTCCAAGTATTAGAGCAAACAATGCACATAGGAACAGGATACTTCCTTTCAATCCTTTTGCTCGAGTTCGACTAGCAATAGGTTGAAATTCTTCTGCTTGAGGGTTCAATTTCTTTTTGTCTTTCAAATTTTCATTATTTGCTTTTTTGACTGCTGATTTTTTAGATGTTGGTTCATTGTTCGAAAAATTGTTCTCAATATTTATGCCGTCATCATTTGCAGTTCCTGGTAATGGGCAAATTTGATGAATTGATCTAGTGATCACACGAGTTTTCAATTGAATTTTGCTTGTATCTACTTTTTTTGTTTTATAGTTGATTGCATTTGATGCGTCCGCTTTTGCAACTTTTATTTTTGCAACTCGTACTTTTCCTTGCTCGTCTGTTGTTATTTCAACGATTCTGCCTATTTTCCATTTTAACGGTTTTACATGATCCTTTTTTATGACTACCATGTCGCCCACTTTTATGTTTTCTTTTTCAGATTTCCATTTTGTTTTTCCTTGCAGTTCCGATAAGTATTCGCTTGACCATCTTTCCCAAAATTGATTTCTCATTGCTACCAATTTGTGCCATAATTTTGCTTTCGAACTGTAAGGTAATAATCTGTCATCAATTGTGTTAAGTGGTGCTCCTATTAAAAAGTGTCCAGGTGTTAACGGCTGGATGTCATTTGGATCGTGAGACATTGCCGTAAGCGGTCTTGAATTTAATATTGCTTCTATTTCTGCGGATATTGTTCCAAGCTCGATAATTGTTATTTGGACTGAATGTAGAATTTTTGTTAAGTGAATTTTTGCTGACTTCACTGCGGCCTCACTTAATCCGTTGAAATGCGGACTTCTTGCTGGAGTAAAGAACCAATCTATATCTCGTTCCACACAATATTTCCTGATTTTTCTCTTCCCCTTTTCACTGGTTATAATTTCATACAACTCTTCCAATTTATTATGTGCTCCTCTGAAATTAGTACCATTGTCGCATATTAATTTCTTTACCAATCCTCTACGGGCAATAAATCGTTTTAGACATCCAATAAAGCCGTCAATGCTTAAATCTGGAGCTGCTTCCATGTGCACCGCCTTTGTTGTTAGACAAACGAATATGCAAACGTATCCTTTAGTTATTCGCTTGCCTCGTGGCATGCTGTGTATGTCAAATGGTCCCATGAAATCCAAACTTGTGTGCACAAATGCTCTTGCTATATTAACTCGCTCTGCTGGTAGATTCCCCATAATTTGCTGCATTAACATGGGTTTCGACCTCGTGCATAATACGCAATCTTTAACTATCCTTGTTGCCAATCTTTTTCCTGATTCAGGCCAATAATACTGCCTGGTAAATGACAACAATGCTTGCGCTCCTGCATGATGATTCTTTTTATGAATGTCCTCCATAATCAATCGCGTTACGAAATGATTTTTCGGTAATATTGCGGGATGCTTGTGCTCATAACTTATTTTTGCTTTTATCAATCGTCCACCAACTCTTATTATTCCATCTTCGTCAATGAATGGTGTCAATTGTCCAAATTTCGATTTGCTACCAATACCTTGTTTGATCATTTTCATTTCCACATGAAATTCCTGTTGTACATATTGCAAAATAATCTTAACAGCTCGTTTTTGTTCAATGGCTGTTATTTCACTTGAATTGTTTGTCCTATTTTGCACTCTCAGTATGTACGCCACTATATTTTTTAATGTTTCAAATGAGTTTTTGTGATTGATTCTGTCAATGAAGTGCTCCGACGAATTCACTGTAAGCACTGTTTTTACTTTCTTTTCTTCATTTGGATCATTTACGAATGCTGGTTTTGCCTCTGGCCAATCACTTTCTGGTTTTATTAAAAATTCTGGACCGTGCCACCATAATTTCGATTTCTTTAGGTCCTCTGGTAGTAAGCCTCTTGAAATTAGGTCAGCTGGATTCTTTTTAGTATATATGTAATTCCATTCATCAATATTTGTTTTTCGTTTGATGGTTGCTACTCTATTGGCTACAAACGTTTTGTAGTTTTTTTCTCCCTTCACCCATGAAAGCACAATTTCTGAATCCGTCCAATAAAATGCTTTGCTAATATTGATGTTTAAGGCTTGCTTTAATTTTTCCCCCAGTTCAACCATTGTTACAGCTGCACAAAGCTCCAATCTTGGTAGTGTTGTGGTATTGATAGGTGCTACCCTTGATTTTGAGCAGATTAAGGAGCTTTGAATGCTGCCATTACCATCAATTGATCTCAAATAGAAGCAAGTGCCGTATGCCATTTCCGATGCATCGGAGAATCCATGCAGCTGAATGTCTATTGCGTTTTGAATTATTACTTTTCTTGGAAAGGATAATTCATTCAATTTTAATAATTCTATTCTGAATTTTTTCCATTTGTCTTGCAACTCTTCAATTAATTCCGTATCCCAATCCATATGGATTATGCATAGATGTTGCATAAACACTTTTGCCATTAAGATGACTGGATTTACCATTCCAAGAGGATCAAAAAGTTGCGCACTTTCCGATAAAATTGTTCTTTTAGTAATTTTTGTGTTTTGTTTCGGTGTATAAGATATTTTAAATATGTCATCCTTCGGTACCCACGTTATGCCCAAGGCTTTTGTTTCTTGCTTTTCTGCATTAATATCCAAAGTAACTTCTTGCTTCTCTTTTGGAATTGAAGCTAATAACGTAGGACTATTTGAACACCATTTGTGCAACGTAAAATTTGCTTTGTTACACATTTCTATCATTTGTCGCTGAAGCTCCACAGCTTCTACTATTTGATCACTTCCAGTCATCAGATCATCAACATTGAAATCTCTTTTTGCTGCTACGAATGCTAATGGATAGTTTTCCTTATGCTTTTCAGCCAATGCATGTAAACATTTGATTGCTAAATACGAAGCGCAAGTTGTTCCATATGTGAGTGTGTTTAATTCGTAATACTTCAACGGTTGATTTTCATTTTCTCTCCACACAATCATTTGATACGGCCTTTCTTCTTTGCATACATCCACTTGTCTGTACATTTTTGTTATATCAGCGGATAGCGCATATTGATGAGTTCTGAATCTGGCCATTATTGAAAATAAATCTTGCTGCAAAATCGGCCCGTTGGCTAATATTTCATTTAATGATATGTTGCTGGTTGATTTTGCAGATCCATCGAATACTACACGAAATTTTGTAGTACTGCTGCCTGGATTTCGTACTGCATGATGTGGAATGAAGTAGTTTTTGGACTAACTAAGTTTTTTCCAATTTCTGTCATGTGCCCAAGTTTCTCATATTCTCTTAGGAACTGCACGTATTCATTTTTCATATCTGGATCGTTTTTAAATTTCCTCTCCAAATGCTGGAAACGGCGAATTGCCATTTTTTCCGAATTTCCCAAAATGGATGGATGTTTTGTAAATTGTAGATGGACAATGAACTTTCCTGTTTTTTCGTCTCTTTCTGTAGTATTTTGGAAAAACTTCTCACAAGATTGCTCCAGTTGTGTTAATGGTTTCTCGCTTTGAGCTTTTTCTTCGATTGCCCAAAATTTCGCCAATTGGGTTTCCAATGCACTTTCGGTAGCAATGCCAACATATGCTTGAGATGGTGTTAATCCTAGTACTTTTCCTGTGACTATCCATCCGAATACACTTTCTTGTAAAGTTGGTAATCCATTACCGATTGATCTTTCGCCACATCTTAATAATTTGAAGAATATTTCTCCTCCTAAGATCAAATCTACCTTTGATGGTACGTTGAATTGCTTGTCTGCTAGTTGAATGTTTTTAGGGATGTTCCAATTTGTTATGTCAATCCTTTTTTCTGGTTGCTCCGTTGCAACTGTTTTCAACAAAAACACTTCCAAAGTTTCCTTAAAACTGGATACTGGTGATTTGACCATAATTATTGCTCGTTTTTTGGCGTTTGTTTTTACTTCACCTACTCCCAATAGTTCCATGTTTGCGCACTTGTATGTTAATCCCAATTTTTTCTGCATTCGTTCGGTCATTAAATTAAGTTGGGATCCGGAGTCCAACAATGCTCTTACTTGCACTGGTGATCCATTTTTATCAATTATGTGCACTGCTACAGTGGCTAAGAACACATGTTCCACTTCTCTTTCGTTATTTCCTAATAACACTGTTTGCACTTTTTTAGCTTCTTCTATATGTAATAAGCTATTGTGTTTTTTGTCACATTTGGGGCAGTTGGATCTTTTACACTCGCTGCTTTTATGTCCTTTTTTTAAACAGTTGAAGCATCTACTTTTTCTTATCTCTTTGATTCTCTCGGCAGGAGTCTTCTTTAAGAAAACAGGACAGCTCACTATTTTATGCTCTTTTTCTTTACAATTGCAGCAATCACTATCACTTTTATTAAATTGCTTGTTGCTTTTTTGATTTGCAACTAGCGCAGTGCTCACTTTCGATTTATTGTTTTGGTTGCCTTGCGGTTTTTGATAATTTTTACCATTTTCACTCGGTGCCTCATATTTGCTGCTCAAGTGATGAATTCTCATGTTCATAAATTTCATGAAATGCTTATAGCTTCGTAATTCGCCAACTTCTGTTAATGTATTTTCGTAGATGCTCATACTAAGGCCATCGATTCGTCCTTCCACTGCGTAATAAAACATGTACTGCAGTAAGGCCTCATTTATATTCATGTTCTCGATTATCATGTACGCTTGGTTGATGCTATCATACACTTTTTTCATTTGACTGATTGATCTTGGATTCATTTTTTCTCCTTTAAAAATTTTATCCAGCGCGGTTTTTAAAATCGTATGCTTGTCGCGAAATCTACGGTTCAATATATCCCATGCGGCTTCATAACTTTCGTCTATGACTGGTAATGCCTGAACTAACGTTTTTGGTTCACCTTCCAGTTGTCCTTTTAAATATGCCAATTTTTCGGAGCCACTCATATTTGATTGATTGTCAATCATTCTCATGAACAATTGTTGGAACGGTTCCCATTCCAAGTAGTCACCTTTGAACTTCGGAAGTTCCAACTTTGGCAGTTTCGTATTTGATGTCATTGTGTTCTTATCTTCGATTGTTTTTGCGAAGATTCTGCCCATTCCACTTTCCATTTTAAAGTAGATATGAATGTCATACCCTGGCGTGAACATAACTTTAGAGTTCATTTCCGTGATCATTTCCCATTTTTTGATGATCATCTGGCGCATTGCTTTTGCGTCAATCTTGTCCATAATAGCTTCATTGTCATAGTATTCACGAAGCATTTTATCAAAGTTAGCCAGAGTTGTTTTTGCAATATTCACCACCATTGCAGGATCCTGGTTAGCTGAGACCATACTTATTATAGCTGGATCCGTAATGCCGCTTTGTGGATTTGGTCCTGGATTTGTATCCTGACTTTTAGTTAATTCCTCAAGGTGCTGAATTAATTCTTCACGATATTCCTTCACTATTTTTTCAATTTTATTGTAATAGTCGGAACTAAAGTACAAATGCGAGCTTTCTACCTGATCGCTTTGTTTTAATTCAGTGTTGTTTTTAAAGAAAATTGCCCAATCAGCATCAACTCTCTGAATTCTTTCTTTTAAGTATTGTACACTTTTTCTTTCCAACGCCAATGCTTGGAATGCTTGCACCCTTTGTTTCATGCGATCCCCAATCACCTGTTGCTCATTGAGCATCGCCGTGGTGTCTGACATTTTTTACCGGTTTTTAATTTATATTCCTTTCAGCGTCTCTATGTGACTGGTTTAGAGCTGCGATTTATTTTTCCAACCAAGCCCAATACTTGATTTATGCTCCCTTCAGTAGTTCCAATAACTGCCCAGAGCTTTGACTTTCCGTTGTCAACCAAGTCCAAATACTTTCCTTTGCTCCTTTCGTAACTATTGCCTTAGAGCTGAGGGTTTACGGTTGCCAACTAAGTCCAAACACTTAAAGAATTCCTTCAGGGCTGCAGTCCCTTAGAAATTCTTTTCTAAAATTATTACTGTTACCAACGTTTTACACGTCAAACGTCGGGGTCACCAAATTATGTATAGTAAACTACTATAATACGTGTTCGTTATTGGTATAAGTAAAACTTAACTTGGAGAGCGGACGTGTTTCATCACAGCTCTCATAAACAAATTATTTCTTGTGCAACTTCATTTATTCTGTGACAATTTTCTTAATTTTAATAATTTTACATCCGTGATTAATAGTGAACAGTGATTCCACCTTGCAATTTTATAGATTTTTGACAAAATCAAAATTTATTTCTTTTCATTTTTCAACTCGCTATACAATTGTGTATGAATTTGGTCTTTTGTGTGTGACCTTTGTAATATTTTAATTGTTTGCGTACATGTGCTTCGAGTGAGTAAAAATCAGTGTTTCGAATTGGATCGCTAAATGCCATCATAATGCGATGAGTGATGCAATTGGTTCGAAAGAACTTTTGCCGGAAGGCGTAATGGTTGGTCTCTCATAAAGTCCGACTTTAATGTTCCTAGGAACTTTTTGGCCTTTGGGCTTTCGGTTCGAATGTGAACTTTTCTTTTGTTTTACAGATTTGGACATTCATTTATTTGTCTCTTCTACATGAAAAACAATGCAGCTTAAATTACATTTATGCTGTGTGTATGTATGTATGTGTCATTGTTGTTTTTAGTGTTCGGGAACACAATGACTTCGTTTTTATTGTCACGCTTTCATTACTAATAATATGAAAAAATATGTTGACAAAACCGAATGCTTTCTCAGGTGCGGCCTGGAGAAACAGATCTTTGCAACCGGAGGAAATTCCAAACTACTTAGCTAGCTTGGATGATCCCAAAAAACTGCAAATGTCTAACCAAAAAATAGTGAGCACAATAGGCCCAACGGAGGCCTCCGTGCGCGTTCTGCACAGAAATGAGCAGAACAACACTACCCTTAATAAAAAAAAAAAAAAAAAAAAAAAAAAAACTTAAGTTGTTCTCTTCTCAACGGAGAATTAAACTCTGATTTATTCGAACAATTGTTACAGTATTTATACTAAAATATAACAAAGGATTTAATCTAAACAAAGAGATGTTAATGAATCAACCCACGTAATTGATTAATTAGTACATTGACTCTAATGAGAACAAAGAGCTATCACTGAATCAACCCACGCAATTGAATCATTAGTACATTTACTTTAATGGTTCATCTTAATCCCACGTAAGTCATTAACTTCTAGAATGATTGACATGCGCATCCTGCATGTGCATCAGGATGAATCATACCATAACAATTATGTCCATTCTTAATTACTATGATACATAACAACAAAACATAGATCATACAGCACACTACATATTAGTTGTATATCACTGATATACCTGCGCACTATACTTGCGCATCAATAGCACATTGCATATTATTTGTATAGCATTGATATACATGCGCAGCACGCTTGCGCATCATTGAGTGCACTATACGATCGAATAGTCATGCTGCCATGTATACAAGTTCATGTGTCCGTAATACATTAATGCTTACATAGAATTATTCCATATAAGCATTAACAGCGCACAATGCGTCACCCTCGGCGATATCAGTTATTTTGTAAGTAAAATAAAGGACTTGCGTCACATTTACCATTTAAGGGTTTTTTGACTGATATTTGTTACACCTGATTGGATTCGGTATAATTTCATATAGTTAGGTAGGTCATGGCCATGTTCTCGTTCTCCCATTGTGTCGTAATTTCATTCACTGTTTGAAATGAAGTCAAAGAAAGAATTGCAGTGTATCTTATCTTCATAGATTTTTACCGGCAGTATAATATCCTAGCTATCATGATTCATGAATATTGTCCAGATGCTCTTGGAGGATGAAAAAATGCGGATACCACAAAAATTCGGACGCTACAAAATTCCGATTCAACCGAATCAGTGATACCCAGAATGCCCTAATACCTGTGGCTAGGATCAGTAAATCCCACGCTAAAGTACGTGTGACAGCCGAGTTGTGCAGATTAGAACCTGCGGGGGTACATTTGTCTACCATAATACTGCTCAGGCCCATACATCTCAATTTTTCTCCTAGTTGTCATAATACACACGCTTTGTCCTCAATTTTATTTCTATCGGATTCTCTGCTCATCTCGTTCATTCATTATTTGTCATATCTTCAACAGTGTGCCGAAATATCAACATTATGTTTCAGCAGAGCGAACTTAATACGCTAAAGGATTGTCGGATCATTGAAGGATCTTTGATTATTGGCAATCTTCATAGTGACAACGAAACAGACTACGACGGATTTACGTTTCCGAATTTAGTTGAAATCACCGACTTTATGTTACTGTATAATACACACGGCCTAAAATCGTTGATGGTTCTGTTCCCCAATCTACGAGTCATACGTGGAAATCGTCTGATGAACAATTATGCGCTGATAATTTATCACCTGCCGCATCTACAGGTATAATAGTACGCTCAAACCCTAAACGTTCTCTGACAATTTGTTTTTTTGACAGGAAATTGGACTGAAGTCATTGACAACAATCTCACGTGGCTTCGTCCGAATTTCGAAGAATCCTGAGCTCTGTTTCGCTGACACGATAGATTGGACTTACATAGCGAACGGAACGAGCGTCGACGATCATTTCATTGATTCGAATCAACACAGAAATCGATGCAATGTTTGTCCGACGCGAATCGGACTTTACATCGACGGGAAGTACGTAAATGGTAGCGACATCGAATGCCCGGTATCAAAGTTGGATTCGAAGAAGAGACATTGCTGGAATGCTCAAACTTGTCAAAAAAGTGAGTGCAGATTTGGGCAAGCTGTCGATGTCTTGAATAAACTTTTTAAACATTTTTTTCGCACCCACATCCCACAGTCTGTCCAGAGTCCTGTGGTCAACGTGCATGTAACGATCAGCTCGAATGTTGCGACGAGAACTGTTTAGGATCCTGTGATTCAGATGGAACGAAATGTACATCATGTCGACACGTCAGTGTCGGATCGTTAGACGCAAGAACTTGTGTTGACAAGTGTCCCAATCCTTTGTTTATGTTTGAGAAAGTACGATGCTTAACGAATGTAGAGTGTCTGCATGCGGACCGTTTCGAACAATTCATTCCGTTCAACGGTACGTGCCAATCTACGTGTCCAGACTTGTATTCGCTAGAAATGGAAAAAGGTCTCCTCACATGCAAGTCATGTAATGGAGTATGTAGAAAAGAATGCGACGGTGGCATCATACAAAGTATATCAGATGCTCAACTGTATCGGGGTTGTACGATAATAAACGGAATGCTCATTCTGCAGATTCGTCGAGGAGGGGGTAAGTTAACCGGAGATGATTATTCGACTGTCCGATTGCATGTTTAATGTCTTACTACTCTATTTCAGCGCAAGCAATCGCAGAACTAGAAGAAGCTCTGTCGAATATCAAAGAAATCCGAGGAGCCTTGAAAATTACGCGATCACTTCCTCTAGTTTCGTTGAGCTTTTTCAAAAATTTACGGGTAATTCATGGGAATGGTACAGACTATTACACTCTCTACGTCATGGATAACCCGAACCTAGAAAGTATCTTCGATCATCCAGTGGCCATCGAACGAGGAAAATTGTTTTTCCATTTCAATCCAAAGTTGTGCTACCAAACCATTCAAAACATCAAGAAAGACGTGACTGATTTGAGCGATGTTCAGAACTTCGCAATAGAAGACGTGTCAATTAACTCAAACGGCGATAAAGTGGCGTGTTAGTTACATTACATGAATGAAGACTTTATCCTTTTACTGACTTTTGTTCACATCCAGGCAGTCTAACTACTCTCATATCTAGGCTGGTCGTAGTCATGCCAATGGGTGTGATTGTAGAAGTGGAATCCAAACAGTACGATGACTATCGTGTCTTGTTGGGCTACGATTTGTATTTCAAGCCAGCTCCCTACAAAAATGTCACAATGTTTGATAGTCGAGCCGCCTGTGGCGACGACGGTTGGCAAGAGGAAGAGACTACGCTATTCGATCGTAGAGCAAATCGTGTGCAAATTGTTTTGATCAATTTGAAGCCGTATACACAGTATGCGTACTACGTTAAAACGCGTACCGTTGCGTCGGAACCGAACGGCGGTCAAAGCGAAATTCAATATTTTCAAACTTTGCCGTCGCGACCCGGTATGGTACAGAAGATGAAAATTTCTCCTCATGGCAGCTCTTCGCTTGTAAGTTGAACATTTTTTCCCATTTTTTCAACTACATTCTATTCGGCCTTCGATTACCTTCCAAATCAAACAAAAATTTCGAAAAACGAATGAAATTTACTCGAGTTCTATATAAAATACACATAGGGCCCTAGTAGCATTTCACTTCTAAGGCCCTAACTCACGGTCCACTCACCGGATTTTAAAAAACTTTTTTTTCCTGGATTGGTATTGACTAAACCTATCATTTGCCGTGTCATTTACATTTCCATCGTTTATTTTGCCATAAATATCACCAAAAGACCTTAAATCACTTAGGTGGCCCTAACTCACGAAGGGCCGACCCGAATATGCCCATCTTCGAACTTAGCCTCACTATTTTGACTATCTTTCAGGGAATTGTTTTTTTTTTGAAATCGGATTTGATTTACTCAAGATATCGACGTGACGGACAGACGGACAGACAAAATTTTTATTGCGTATTCGTCATCTATGAACATAGGCAAACACTTTGCCCTTACCGTCTGCTTCGAATTCCATCAATTACAAACGGCATCGTAATCCTATAAGCCCCTTTGTACTTCGTACGGGGCTAAAAACAAACAAAGTTGTTGCATTGAAACGTTACACATACGAATATACAGTGCTTAAGGAGAGCGAAAGCCAGTTAAATTTAATTGGTCTCGGGGTCACCTGTCAAATATTCATTGAGAGTTGAGCCCAGTTTAAATTTGTATGTGATTTCTCTCATTTTGACATGTGACCCCGAGACCAGTTTAAACAAAGTGGTCAAAAAACTTCTTCTTTTTCAGCCTGTTTCTATCCACTGCTGGATGTAGGCCTCTCCAACTTCTTTCCATTTAGTACGATCCATTGCCATTTGCTGCCAGTTTGTACCTGCAATATTCTTAATTCCGTTTGTCCATCTATCTGGTGGTCTACCTACAGCTCGTCTTTTATATGGTCGCCAGTTCATGATCTTTTTGGTCCAACGTTCGTCTGTCCTTCTTGCAATATGTCCCGCCCAGCTCCATTTCAGAGATGCTATTCTTTCCATGACATCAACGACCCTGGTTTGTTGTCGAATCCATTGATTCCTCATTCTGTCTCTGAGTGTTATTCCAAGCATACTCCGTTCCATGGCTCTTTGTGTCACTCTCAATTTATCTTCTGATGCTTTCGTTAAAGTTAACGTTTCCGCTCTATAAGTGAGCACTGGAAGGACACAAGTGTCGAAAACTTTGCGTTTCAGACTGTTATTCATTTTGCTTTTGAAAATTAGTCTGAGTTTTCCGAACGCTGCCCATGCAAGACCAATCCTACGTCTTATTTCTGCAGTCTGGTTGTCCAGACCTAACTTCGTTTATGTCCTAGATTAGATATACATAGCTGTCGACTCTATCGTCCCCGATGTTGGTCATGACTTTCGTTTTCGATAAGTTCATCTTGAGGCCAACTTTGCTTGCCTCTTCACTTAACTGTTGTAGCATAAGCTGAGCCTGACCTAGATTCGCTGCTATCGGTACAATGTCATCAGCGAAGCGGAGATTGCTCAGGCACTCTCCATTTATCTTTATTCCCATTTTACTCCAGTTTAACTTCTTAAAAACACTCTGCAGAATCGCCGTGAATAATTTCGGTGAAATAGTGTCACCCTGCCTTACACCTCGGCCGATTCTGAATTTCTCCGTGCTCTTATGAAGTTTTATACATGAAGTAGCATTTTTGTACAAAAAACGCTCTCCTTAAACACTGTATAACTAATTGGCTCACACACCACACACATACCACGGTGAGGCTTAAATTTTTTTAAATAAACGAGTAAGTTAACATCCAGGTTTTTTTCATAAATGTGTTGGGGGAGGGAAGTGCTGTTCAAGTAAACACTGTAGAAAAATCCCCTGAGCTGTTCCTGAGAACCAGCACCAGCGTCAGCCAGGGCTTGTGGAACAGTGAGGACTTAAGATTTACATTGGAATTGGTAGAGGGACAAATTCTAAGATTTACAGTGTAAAAATTATGGCTCTCGATAATTTCTTCATTGAGCAATAGTAGCTAAAAGTAAAAATTTCACCATTTTAAAAGACTGATATCTCCTTTGCGAAGCAACCGAGGAAGCCTTTGAATGGTGATTCCAGACTAGTTTTGCAAACTCTATTGAGCAACAATTTCTTTTTAAATCAGAGTTTTCTGTTACATTTTCAGAAATTGCATTTTTAGGCTACCCTCGGTGAAATTGATGAGAAATACTCATACTAGTAAGGTATTGAAGCGTCCAAAGTTCACCGAGGGTAGCCTAAAAGTGCAATTTCTGAAAATGTAACAGAAAACTTCGATTCAAAAATAATTTTTTTGCTGTTCAAAAGGGTTCGCAAAACTTGTCTGGGATCATCATTCAAAGGATTCCCCGGTTGCTTTGTAAAGGAGATATCAGTCTTTTAAAATGGTGAAATTTTTACTTTTAGCTACTATTGCTCGATGAAGAAATTATCGAGAGCCATAATTTTTACACTGTAAATCTTAGAATTTATCCCTCTACCAATTCCAATGTAAATCCTAAGTCCTCACTGTTTCACAAGCCCTGGCTGACGCTGGTGCTGGTTCTCAGGAACAGCTAAGGGGATTTTGCTAAAATTGTTTAATTGAATAGAACTTCACTCCCCTAACTCACTTATGAAAAAAACCTGGATGTTAACTTTCACGTTTATTTTAAAATTTTAAGACTCACCGTGATACACTTCTTTAAAAATATTGATCCCAAAAACATCAGTTGTTACTACTGTAGCAGTAGTATGTTCTACTTTAACGTCACTGTTGGCTTGGTGACATTTTGAATTGTTTCTGGAGATGCTACATACGGAAATTTTTCGTTTTTTGTTGCTTTTGTTGATATTAAAATAAATTTTACCGTGAAGTGAAGTGAAGACCTAATATAATAACGTAAGCAATAAAATGGGCAGTGTTCGAAAAAATAAGTGAATAGCCCTTAGCCCAATTGCATGTGGCTTGGCCACAAGTGTTAGTTGACAGCATTGAAATTATTTCTAAAGAAATGGCCGACACATTCATTTCTGCGTTTCTTGAAAATATTTTTTTGGAAGTTACAAAGGTTTTCCTTACGTTATCGTACATTCAATTCAAGTTATGACTGCAGCAAAATTTATTAGGATCATGACTAAGCAACAAAAACTGTTTTCGTTTCAGTGTTTGAAAGTTATAATGATGATAATCTTGTAAGATGTAGATAATGTACTATTACCTCTCTAGTGAGGTAATAAACTTTCCCAAACGGACACAAAATGTGTCCATAGGTAATATACGATTTCCGAGGGGGGCATACATAGATGTAATGTTAATTTTCCGGAGGGGACATGCATTAAAATTATATGTACTGTATAGGATGAGAGTGTATTGGTGTGTTTTCACATCACTAGTGACGGGAAGTGTACCTTCCGCCGTGTGTGCACCAACACGCTCTCATCTATTACAGTGAAATAGCATTCAGATATGAATTATATAGCTCGGAACGTCCTGCTACTCGGGCAACCTCGTATACGTACACACCTCGTTATATACTTCATATAGCTGTAACCTACTATTATCGCAGGTCGTCGAATGGGACCAACCGAAGGAACCGAACGGAAAACTAACAAATTACGTCGTTCGAGCTTCTTTAATCCGGGACGATCCCCAGATTTTACATAATCGTAACTTTTGTATTGATCGTATGTAGTTGCACACATTTATACCCGTTGTTGCCGTTAAACTTACATTCCGACAAATTTTTAGCTTACAAATCTCACGAAGATCCTGTGAATAAAGCGCCAATTGAGAACGGCGAAGTCAACAACGAATGTTCGTGTGATAAAGTTGTCACAACACCAAGGCTGAAAGACAAAGAAGATTATTACGAAGAAGACATTAACTTTGAAAATGAAATTGAAAATCTACTCTACGTCAGGTAAGCTCTTATTGGATATAGACAAGAAAAGTCATTGGATAGATCCAAGTATACACAAGGTACGTACTATAATGATGACAATTCTTGAACACCATGGAGCGTACTTCATGGCTGGTCCATCCGTCATGGCTATCCATGAACCACGAATCGTACGAAGGTATCTTGTTAACTTTCAAGCGGAGGCGAGGTTTAACAAACGTGAAATACCAGCATACAGATTTGTAGCTATGCTTCTAACTCTCTCGATCGATTGCAATCTTTCGCATATGAAAATGTCGAAAAATTGAAGCTTTTAATGTGGCACAACCAAAAACTGGTTTAAATATTTGTATTCTCTTACATACAATAGGCGTCGTCTCGTTAATATGAACGACGAACCGAAAGGAAGACGTCGTCGAACTATTGGTACAACCGACGATTTTGTTGAGTCGAGAATGGTGGATGGTCATTACGAGGAATTTTACAGCAATACGACCGAATTCAACGTTCATACATTCACATTGAACCAATTGAAACATTACTCGATGTACTTGGTGTCGGTGCAAGCGTGTCGTGATTTTAGTGACCCATACTTCAACTTCAAATCACACTGCAGCAAAGCTTTTACAGATACTGTTCGCACGGGGGGTAGAGGTTTGTTTCCTGAAAATCAACACTTTCCAATCTGTGTTACGCTTCATAACTTATCAATTCCGACAGAAAATGCGGACGACATTCCGTATTTCGAGGTAATTAAAGAGCGAAATGCGAATACCGGCTCGTCAGCGTTGAAGATCTATTGGCCGGAACCGGAAAATCCCAACGGCTTTATAGTGGCGTACACTGTCTTCTACAAACGAGTCGAATTGGATAATGTTTCGCCTGCCGAACATTGCGTAACAAGTACCACCTACAAACATTGGAACCGCAAAATTCCGGTGCTTCGTTTGTCTAATGGAAATTATTCGGTTTCGGTAAGAGCGACATCACTTCTAGGAAATGGTCGTCCAACGCCATCGCAAACCATTACTATCGATTAGTCTTGTAAAACTATGAGCAATTGAGTAATAAAGTGTACATTGAGTCAAGAAAAGATCAGATTTCCGTGACGAGGGCTTTCTATTGCACACAAAGCAAACTTCAGGTCTCCTAAGGGGCCATTCCAATAGTACGTACTTCAAAGGGGGAGGGGGACCTTGTAAAAAGCGTGTGGAAGCATGCAGAGGGAGGGGGTCTATTCGTTCGTTAAACGTTCAGCTATGCAAAAACGAAAGTCAAATGACTTATACTCTCAGCAAACCCAGCAAACACGATCTTATTATTTACGTTGTCACCTCGAATTTTTCATTACAAATCAACGCACCCGACACGTTAAAATGGATTAAGTTGATGGAGAACCTTAAACAGTAATTAATAGTTCTTTTGCATAAAACTTGAAGTGAAATATAGTTTTTTTCAGTGACTACAGAAACGTTCAAGTTTATTGGAAGAATATTATCATCTGCTGATAACTTTTTCACAATGTATCCGAAGTTCAGAGAAGTTGTAAAAGCAGCTCTGTATGGGGCCGGCACGGCAGGATATGTATGGTGGTGTGTGGACCAGGAGAAACGAGAGATAAAGAAAGAGCTGAGAATAGATGTTCTTCAGCGCCAAATACGACAAGACGAGGAAGAGCGACAAATTCGCGCTGAGGATCTCGAATGGCGGAAAAAGCAAAACGAAGGGCGCCAGGAAGTGTTCCGCAGGGTAGATGAAAGTTGTAAAGCAGAAAAACTTTCTCTTGAGGAGTGTTTGATTGTGCTGAGACAATTTTACTAAATCATTGACGGCCCAACTGAATCAACTGGATGAAATAAAGTGAAACTGTGATCTTCGAACATTTGCTCGAACATTTGCAGACTAGTCGTTACCGACGGGAAAAGCACGGGGAAAAGCAAACATTTTAAAAAAATCATTACTGACATAAAGTTGGTAATTTTTGTAGGCAAAGCGAGGCACCGTTCCATATTCTAGCGATATCTTTCACCATATTTCGAAACACTACGTATTTAACTTGAAAACTCAATTTGCAGCCTGTCGGCCTCGCAGTGAAACGAAACAAAACAAAATGAAATAGTCGTTGAATTTCGCATGGTTTACTCACATCGGATTTGTATACGATTTTTGTTTCTGTCACAGAGGATGCTCAAAACAAACGACGCATTGAAAACGTGTTTTGGTCCTAGTTTTCATTTGACAGTTTCGAAAATTTCGTCATGAAAAATACGACCAAAACACGTTTTCAATGCCTCGTTTGTTTTGAGCATTAATTCTAAAACAAATAAACTCGATCATCAAAAGTAGCGCAATGATTTCAAGATATATTTTAATTGTTTGATATGAGGATCGAAATATGTGACAAATGCATTGTTAATAAAATCGTAGTTACGACGATTTAACGTGTTGTTAAAATCTGAAGCAGATTTCGTTTCGTGTTTAATCCGTCTTTGGTCAAATTACACGAGAATATGTAGATTTGGAAAAATGATTTTTCCTATTTGGTATTGACTGACATAAAAACACGTAGGTGTACAAAACATCGAATCGTTAGATTTCCTTTCGATAGAACAAAATTATTATTGCTTAAATGTTTATCTTCAATTTGAAGCTTGTTATCATACGAATCTAATTTTGTCGACGACGGGGAAGTTTTGGGCGACTCAAAATTTCACTAATAACGATAACATTTGAGCGTTACAAGATGTCACTGTTACTTTCAATGATAAAAGACCCATTTCCAAACTTGATAAATCGCTTCCTTTTTGCTAAAAGTTGGGTTTTTACTGAATTCCCGCACCTTCCTTGATAGTTTGATATCTTTTAACTTATGAATTTTGTATGTACTTATAGAAAAAAAAGGGGGGGTTTCCGAAAAGCGTGCAGGGGAGGAGGGTCGAAAAACGTCATTTTCAAGCTTGAGTACTATCTGAATGACCCCTAAGTATCTCGTCTCGAAGAATGCTGGCCTACCCAACCCATAGTTTGTCAGCTTGTCTCTCTTCGTCATATCGCGACTGTCTAATGTTTCAGTTTTTTTTCTTAAATTTTACTCGGTGGAGTCATGAAAACATCTACGAGAGAAAAAAATTGTCTTGATAATAGGTCAAAAATCACCGAAAACGATCGGCTTCAACTGGAAAACATTAACGGATGTAACGTCTGCGTCGTTGAAGGAAGAACTTTTTTTTTTAAATTTTCGTATAGCGGAAGCGGAGTGAAGTTGGTTCAGATCCGATGGCCGGAACCGTCAAAACCCAACGAGTCGATTTAGACAATATTAGGCCTGTCGAGCAATGTGTCACAAAAACCAGCTATGATTATGGGATGGGAATTCCGATTATTCCTTTGGATAAAGGCACATACACGATTTCGGTAAAAGCAACATCATTGCTTGGTGATGGTCGTCCTTCGTCAGGGCTCCCCTCAACCGAAATATGTTTTTTGGGTACCCAAGAAATGACTCTTGATATATAAAACAGGTTTCCTTCACTCCAGGTTTGCTAATCTCCCCATACTAAAATTTTCAAAATTCGAATTTTCAGAGGCATATGAAAAAGTTTCAACAGAAACGTTCCATAACTTTAATTTTTTCAACTTAAATCTACTTGTATTAGATAGATTGAGGTCTTAACTATGAAATAAGACTTTAGCAATGGCATTCGATCTGATTCAGGCGTATATTGAACGCATAAATGCTTGTAAAGTCGACCTACGAATGTGCATGGATTATGGACTAACTAATATCTTTTATCAAAAAACAGACTAATTATATTGGTTTCCGAGTGAGAATTAAGAATGCAGAATTTAAATTGTAGAAGTATCTTCTTCTTCTTCTTCTTCTTTTTCAGCCTGTTTCTATCCACTGCTGGATGTAGGCCTCTCCAACTTCTTTCCATTTCGTACGATCCATTGCCATTTGCTGCCAGTTTGTACCTGCAATATTCTTAATTCCGTTTGTCCATCTCTCTGGTGGTCTACCTATAGCTCGTCTTTTATATGGTCGCCAGTTCATGATCTTTTTGGTCCAACGTTCGTCTGTCCTTCTTGCAATATGTCCCGCCCAGCTCCATTTCAGAGATGCTATTCTTTCCATGACATCAACGACCCTGGTTTGTTGTCGAATCCATTGATTCGTCATTCTGTCTCTGAGTGTTATTCCAAGCATACTCCGTTCCATGGCTCTTTGTGTCACTCTCAATTTTTCTTCGGATGCTTTTGTTAAAGTTAACGTTTCCGCTCCATAAGTGACCACTGGAAGGACACAAGTGTCGAAAACTTTGCGTTTCAGACTATTATTCATTTTGCTTTTGAAAATTAGTCTGAGTTTTCCGAACGCTGCCCATGCAAGACCAATCCTACGTCTTATTTCTGCAGTTTGGTTGTCCAGACCTAACTTCAGCTTATGTCCTAGATATACGTAGCTGTCGACTCGTTCAATGACAGTGTCACCAATTTTGATTTCTCTATCGTCCCCGATGTTGGTCATGACTTTTGTTTTCGATAAGTTCATCTTGAGGCCAACTTTGTTTGCCTCTTCACTTAACTGTTGTAGCATAAGCTGAGCCTGACCTAGATTCGCTGCTATCGGTACAATGTCATCAGCGAAGCGGAGATTGCTCAGGTACTCTCCATTTATCTTTATTCCCATTTTACTCCAGTTTAACTTCCTAAAAACACTCTGCAGAATCGCCGTGAATAATTTCGGTGAAATGGTGTCACTAGAGGTGTGCGCCGATTTCAAAATAGTCGGCGGCGGTGCGCCGACTGGTGATGGATCGGCGGCGGCGCGCTGAAAGAAATTTAATGTCGGCGGCGGTGCGCCGATCGGCGCGCCGATAAATTTAAAAAAAAATCTAAACTTTCTAAAATAATGCAGACATTTGAAAAAGCGTGCGCAATCCTTTTTACGAACACTGAATTCTTACTATCTTGCAAACTAAAGAACTGAAGTATCAACCACGAATCCAAGTACAATCTCATTTTTATCTTTCGAATGTACAATCCCTGACCTTCATTTTAAAAACATCTGATTCAATGAATCCAAGAATGATTAGTGAGTTTGCCTAAATGACATATAAGTCAACTTATAAGTTGGAAATTTTCAGTCACATCTTCATCTTCATACTAGATGTTCTAGAAGGTTACTTAAAATTTACAACTTATAATTTATATGTCATTTTCGCAAACTCACGATTGTCCTTTCGATTAACAAGGTTTTGAAAGAACAGGTTAAGACACTTTCGAGTTGATCACGAGAGCGGTGGAACCAAAATTTTCCTCTGTAGCGCCAACTAGGTTTGGAATATTTTATATGACGATTTCAACTTACAAAAAATAATTGTTTTCAAGTTGACTTTTCAACAATATGTCATTGAATTTGTGTTATGTTTGTTTGTTCTTAGAGTCGGTTTAAATGTGTGAATTTCGTTACAGTAATTGAATTAATAAATTTTAGGAACAAATTTAACTAAACGAAATAGTGAAAATTTATCAAATTAAAGTCAACGGTTTCAGAGTAAAAATATCACAAATTTCATTAAAGAATACTACTAAATTGGTTGCGAAATCGTATCAAATTGTCGGTACAGGCGTATCCAATTGCATATTCGAGCAATTGAACAATCAGATTTTATGAATCTTCAGAAGCAAAAAAGTGCAATGGTTTGTTTTGATATGAGTCATCATAATTTCCGTTTTGACAGAACAACATATGACTCAGGGTTGATAAGTAACTACAAAGATAGGGTTGTCCATATAGTGGCCACATAGATAGATGATAAAACGACAAAACGCCATCACGCCAACTCTCGAGTGTAACTCTATGGTTTGCGCAAATAAGAGATTTTGATAAACATAAATGTATAAGTAATTAGTAATAAGTGTATTTGCTGAGCAGCATATAGCAACCTGACTTAAAAAATTAAGAGATAGAAACATTTGCTAAAACCTTGTAATCACGCACACACTGTTGTATATATATTTCAGTTTAAGTTTATATTGCCGCCCATTAAAATGGCTGAAAGCAATAAAAGTATAAAATTTCGGCGCGACGAAAATGAAACCGGCGGCGGCGGCGGCGTGAGCCAATATTTTTCGGCGGCGGCGCGCCGAAAATTTGGCCAAAAATCGGCGGCGCGCCGGCGTAAAATCGGCGGTGCACACCTCTAGGTGTCACCCTGCCTTACACCTCGGCCAATTCTGAATTTCTCCGTGCTCTTATGAAGTTTTATACATGAAGTAGCATTTTTGTACACATATCGAATTGTGTTGAAGTACCTTGAGTCTACTCTACATTCGTCTAATGCGTCCAATATCGACCATGTTTCCACTGAATCGAAAGCTTTTTCGAAGTCTATGAATAGCAAGACTATGTAGAAGTATGGCCGAAGAAAAATTATTTTTATTTACAAATGACGTGATGAAAATTCTATAATTGATTTTTTCAATTGATTGCAATAATTGCTCGACTCCAAGTTGTTCACCTGATATTTAGCCCACTACTTCAGGAATTCTCGGTGTACGGACTCACCCGTTTGTTCAGACCATAGACCAAGCGAATCACCGTTTAAGTAATGTAAGGCATGAGCCAAATGTTCTAAAAGAACATGTACTTTCAACGTATGTGTAAGTCTAGTGGCTGGATAACACCGTTTCAGCTCCTTAACATATTCGTGCCATTCGTCATGTGTCCGACCTGATTTGCATGTAGCGTTTACCAAATTATTATAAGGCTTTCAAAGTTTGAATAAATGGTAGTATTTTGAAAAGCGGTGTATACTGGCTTTGTATGAGCTTGTTACGTAAATTTTCTTGTTTAAAATCGGATTTGCTCAGTTAAATTACTTTTTAGACCCGTACGAAGTACTGGGGTCTTATAGGTTTACGCATACGTTTGTAACACGTCGAATTGGACTCCCTGAGTAAGGGGAAACCTATTGTGGTTGTCTAGAGATGCCAAATCAGTGAAAAAAAATGTCCGTCTGTCCGTCTGTCTGCACGATAACTTGAGTAAAACGCATCCGATTTTGAAAATTCTTTTTTTTTCCGTTTGGTAATGTCAAAAGACAGGCTAAGTTCGAAGATGAGTGATTTTGGATCGACCCCTCCCGAGCTGTGGCCCAATAAGTGCCTAAGTGTTTTCGAAGATATCTCCGGACATTTAAACGTTACACTTGTAAGTGGTACGTCAATCAAAAGGTATTTACAATCCCAATCGACAAAAAAACAGTTTATGGAAATCGGATGACCGACTCGTGAGTTAGACCCCTTGGTGTGAAACAGGCATAGGGCGGGAAGCAGTTTTTGCTTGTAGGTCGGCCACATTTGAACATATTTCGTCTGTTTCAGCTTTATTAGATAGGTATTGACCGTACGAATCAGGAAAAAAAAAAGATTTTGAAATTATGTTCTCCGGAGCGTGAGCTAGGTCTCTTGGAGTGCGCTCTTATCTGGCTACTCGGCCGTACAGTGAACGTGGAGTATTTTGTCAATATCTCGAGTAAATTTTGACCGAATTTCATGAATTTTTTTTGTTTGAAAGGTATTAACGAATGTAAAGCGTCTGTAAAATTTCCGGTCTCCTAACAAAATGGCTGCCGGTGGCCATATTGGATTTTAATAAAAGTGATATATCTTGGGAAAAATGGTACTTAGAGAGTTTCTGTTAACATGGAAATAATTTGTTTTGTGTGTTTGGGGTTTCAGGCATTTCATATATGGACATCTATATATATCACCGCCAAAGACTGTCCCAAGCCAGTTTGAAAAGAGTGGAGGGAATGATGTTTAACGAGGACGTAGCAGTAGATAAGATAGGATTAGATAGATCAATCTTAAAGCTGAATGAATCGTGAGCTGGAAGCCGAAAGAATTGGGGTTAAGGGACCAACGTTGAGGCGAAACAATACGATCAGGAAGCCCAAGGATAGAACGATCCCAGAATTCTTATTAGCTACTAGGTTAAGCTTTAGAAGGACGTCCTTTAAAAGACGCCAATAACCTTTTGCTCAGATAGGTTCAAAAGAATGGGCAAAGCTTTATGGAAAAGAATGTTCAAAAAGAGTAACACTACCCCGTCGGGCACTGTGCACTTTGATAGGCACTGTGGTCCCGGAACGTGCAGAAATGTGCGGGTCAGAGCTCGGGGATTACCGGGGGCGAGCACAGTAAAGCTTTCATACTCACCAACCCGCAGTAGCAAGCGTGGTGTTTTAATGCTAAAAACCTTCAAACGAAGCCACAACGAACTATACATTGCCACATATAATGCCAGAACATTGTCGTCAAGACAAAAAAATGCAAGAAATGGAAGAAGAGCTAGAAAAGATAAAATTAGATGTGGTGGGAGTGAGCGAAGTGAGAAAACCTGGAGAGGAATGCCTGAAATTACAATCAGGGCATACATTCTTCTATCGAGGAAGTGACAGTCAGATGCTGATGCACGGTGTCGGATTGTTCATAAACAAGCGGTGGTCGGATCGCATAACTCACACGAAAAGCATATCCGATCGAGTGATATACGTAAGCCTGAAGATAAATAACAGATACAGTGTCAAATTAATTCAGGTTTACGCACCCACGTCCACCCATGATGACGAAGAAGTAGAAAGATTCTATGAAGATGTCGACAAAGCTCTGGACGAAAACCCATCACATTACCAATATCTAATCGGTGATTTCAATGCGAAGCTGGGAAAACGAGAAGAAGACTCCGAAGTTTCTATTGGTAGTTTTAGCAACGACCAAAGAAATGAGCGTGGAAATACTCTACTCAACTTCCTACAGCAACACAATTTGTACGCAATGAATTCATTTTTTGCCGGAAAGCCTCAACGGAAATGGACTTGGGCTAGTGCAGATGGTGTAACGAAAAATGAGATCGACTACATCATAACTGGCTGTAAGTCAACCGTTAAGAACGTTACGGTCCTAAACAATTTTTCAACCGGTAGTGATCACCGAATGGTTCGTGCAAGAGTCACGTTAAATACTCAAAGATCACAACTAGTTCAGAAAAGTGAAAGGATTGACGTACAACGGCTTTACACACAAAATGAAGAATTTGCTGCGAAAATGAATGCCGAATTAGATAACGTCAACAATCAATGTGAAACATTGGACGAATTGAATACCAAAATCGTCGATACAATAATGGGTTTCATGAAATCCAAATGCAAATCCGTCCAAGGGAAAGAATCAAAACTCAGCAGAGAAACGTTAGACCTGATCGGAAGCAGAGCAGAGTTGGTAAAAAACGGAGGACGAGATTCGGTGGAATACCGGAACTTGTCTAAAAGTATCAACAAAGCAAGGAGATCAGATGAAAGAAAATATAATGTCCAATTGGCTCAAAACATAATTGAAGCTAACTGCAATATGAAAGTCCTACGGAGAAAAATGACAAACGCCAAAAAAGAAATCTTCAAATTACGAGACAAAACAGGAACGATCCAAACGGATCGACATGCGATATTAAACATTGCAACAGAATTTGATGAGAATTTGTTTTCTTCAGCAAGACAGAGCCCAACGGAAGAAACCGAAGATAGACCAATAATAAGAAACGTGGGATCGGAGGATATGCCCGACATAACTGTTGATGAAGTCAAGGCCGCAGTAGCCGAGATGAAAAACAAAAAGTCTCCCGGAGAAGATGGTGTTCCAGTGGAAGCCATTAAACTAGGTGGAGACTCATTATTAAAGGCAATCACGGCTTTGTTTAATCAATGTCTCCAATGGGAAGAAGTACCAGAAGCCTGGGAAAATGCGGTAATTACATTGCTGCATAAAAAAGGAGACATAACAAAGCTGGAAAATTACCGACCCATAAGCCTATTGTCAACACTCTACAAGTTGTTTATGAAAATCATTACGAAGAGGAACACTAACAAGTTCGACTTCTACCAACCTGTTGAACAAGCTGCTTTCAGATCTGGTTTCAGCACAAACGACCATTTGCAGGTGATGAGAACGCTTATTGAGAAGTGTCGTGAATACAACATCGACATAGTCTTGCTATTCATAGACTTCGAAAAAGCTTTCGATTCAGTGGAAACATGGTCGATATTGGACGCATTAGACGAATGTAGAGTAGATTCAAGGTACTCCAACACAATTCGATATGTGTACAAAAATGCTACTTCATGTATAAAACTTCATAAGAGCACGGAGAAATTCAGAATCGGCCGAGGTGTAAGGCAGGGTGACACCATTTCACCGAAATTATTCACGGCGATTCTGCAGAGTGTTTTTAGGAAGTTAAACTGGAGTAAAATGGGAATAAAGATAAATGGAGAGTACCTGAGCAATCTCCGCTTCGCTGATGACATTGTACCGATAGCAGCGAATCTAGGTCAGGCTCAGCTTATGCTACAACAGTTAAGTGAAGAGGCAAGCAAAGTTGGCCTCAAGATGAACTTATCGAAAACAAAAGTCATGACCAACATCGGGCACGATAGAGAAATCAAAATTGTTGACACTGTCATTGAACGAGTCGACAGCTATGTATATCTAGGACATAAACTGAAGTTAGGTCTGGACAACCAAACTGCAGAAATAAGACGTAGGATTGGTCTTGCATGGGCAGCGTTCGGAAAACTCAGACTAATTTTCAAAAGCAAAATGAACAATAGTCTGAAACGCAAAGTTTTCGACACTTGTGTCCTTCCAGTGCTCACTTATGGAGCGGAAACGTTAACTTTAACGAAAGCATCCGAAGATAAATTGAGAGTGACACAAAGAGCCATGGAACGGAGTATGCTTGGAATAACACTCAGAGACAGAATGACGAATCAATGGATTCGACAACAAACCAGGGTCGTTGATGTCATGGAAAGAATAGCATCTCTGAAATGAAGCTGGGCGGGACATATTACAAGGACAGACGAACGTTGGACCAAAAAGATCATGAACTGGCGACCATATAAAAGACGAGCTATAGGTAGACCACCAGAGAGATGGACAAACGGAATTAAGAATATTGCAGGTACAAACTGGCAGCAAATGGCAATGGATCGTACGAAATGGAAAGAAGTTGGAGAGGCCTACATCCAGCAGTGGATAGAAACAGGCTGAAAAAGAAGAAGAGGAAGAAGTGTAGTAACTTATGAGCTGGTGCGATGAGTGAAGCAGTGTTGACATTATTTGGCATTCAGAGAAATTATAAGTTGGTAAACCTTCGGCCGCATACTTCTGAGCTCGATGGGTGATATGTCAAAAATTCAACTCTCTTTTAACACTGTATTAACTGACAACACTGTTACGTGAAATCATATGTAAATGTTACCACTGATTGTCGAATCATATGCGACGGAAATGTCAAATTTTGTCAACAAGACAGCAAACAATAACAAGAAAAACTGATTTCGAATAATATTAGTTATTATCTCAGTTAAAGATGAACAGAAGAGCACAAATGGATTTTAATGTCTTGGAAGCGGCCAAAAGACGCAAATGTTACGCAGCTATGGGTTGTGATTTTCGCCATCTTGTTTTTGGCAAAAATTGCATGTATGTAGAAAGACTAACAGATGACGCTAGGAGTAACTCTATGATAAATTTGAATATTTGTATGGAGGATGTGAGATTTTTCTGAATCTAAAAGTTTTGGAGTGCGGAAATCAAAGTTTTTGATTTTTCTTGTTAAAATTAAAATGTTTTCTGTCGTATAAAAATAGTTCCGCATGAAATTTCAAGAAAAAATAATTATTCACTGGAACTATTTTTAAACGATGCAGAACGTTTTATTTATAACGAGAAAAATCAAAAACCTCCATTTCCGTACTCCAAAATTTTTAAATTCAGAAAAATCTTACATCCTCCATACAAATATTCAAATTTATCATAGAGTTACTCGCAACGCCATCTGATTTCCCCTGATTTCCCCTCTCGTTGAACGAAACTATATCACAACCCATTGCGACAAATGCCATTGTCAAAATGTTGTTTTTAATCGCTAAAACGTCTTTGTCACAACACACGCCAGCGATCGAAAACGTTGTTTGTTTCGTTGCTTACATTTTGGCAACCTATAGCGTCTACAAGGTAGCTGTTCAGTCAACTCTAAATCCCGAAACCCCAATGAACTGTATGATTTCAGGGTGCCAAATGTTACCTACAGCCCGTTTATGTTTGCGAATGTGTTTCAGCATTGTACTCTACAAGCCGTGTCATTGAGTGGTCTGTATTGCTATTGCTATTGCAATGCTTTGAACTGTCCTTTACACTGACTTATGTCTCAAATGGCTGGGTATCATTCGTTTGTGCTTTGTTCGGCTACCTATATGTACACACCAGTAATACAAACAAAAACAAACAAAAAAAATTAACCAAGTTCCTAAGCCATCGCTCCACTTTCAGATGTAACACTGACGCTCCGACTATACGTCGTTCTGGTAGATAATGCACCAAGTAATCGGCGTCCTCCCGAACCAGATGCGAGTTAAGCGACGGTGACCTGTTTTTTGTACCTTTGGGTGCAAAAATGCAAAGAGAATTTTTATCGATGAACTTTTCCTTTAATCATTTGTGATGAGGTGGTAAATTTGTAAGTGTACTCAATGAGTACTACTCATGAATCAAACTACATTTAATTAAATACTTGAATTTTTAAGTTTAATTTAAGAACAAGAATATACAAGAAGTTTGTTTGAAAGACAAACTTATATAGTTTCACATTCAAATCGACAAATGTTTCAGTGTTTTTTCCAAAAATCGCCAATTAACTGTAAGCTATGTGATCTATATCTTGGCAAATAGGATAGTTATACAGTTCGGTTCAAAGGGAAAGTTGTAGTGTTGTGGATTTTAGTCGACACATGTTTCAGTTGTTTTCAAAAAAGTCGCTGATTTTATTGCGTTCTACTAAATTCTCAAAAAACCTCTTCTTACAAAAGAACTGATATCGCCCAAAACCACTTACAGTGGAGGTGTGACGCAAGTCCTTTTATCCACTTACAAAAGAATTGATATCGGTGGGGGGGTGACGCTCACAGCATCGAGTAGCAAAAGAAAAAGCAACAAGTAAAAAAACAAGGCATCAGAACAGTCGGAGCGTTTGCTGTGACTTAGCCCCGTACGACCCGTAATCCTATTTCGTCCGTAACCATAATACGCCCGGAACCCTAATACGTCTACAACCATCTAATGCGTCTGTTACCAAAATGCAAGTCAAGTTGGTCATGGTCAAATTTACTGAAAGTGTTCATTTTTAAAATTGCGCATAGCGCAATTACGAAAGCCCGTACGAAGTACCTCTCAAATAAAACCAACAATTTACGAAATTATTTTAGAAACCCAAAATTGTTTGCCAACTTTCTATTGGGTATTCAATTATCTCTCAAATGAAACAAAAACTAGCAAAATCGGATGAGATTTACTCGGTTTATGTGCAAAAAACACTTAGGGCCGAGTGGCGGCCTTAGTCCAAGGGCCCAAATTTGAAACTTTTTTGCCACGTTATTTTCGGTATTCAATTACCTTCCACAAAAAACTAAATCTAGCAAAATCGGATCAGATTTACTCGATTTATGTGCAAAAAACACTTAGAGCCGAGTAGCGGCCTTAGTCCAAGGGCCCAAATTTGAAACTTTTTTCGACACGTTCTTTTCGGTATTCAGTTACCTTCCATAAAAAACTAAATCTAGCAAAATCGGATGAGATTTACTCGATTTATGTGCAAAAAACACTTAGGGCCGAGTAGCGGCCTTAGTCCAAGGGCCCAAATTTGAAACTTTTTTCGACACGTTCTTTTCGGTATTCAGTTACCTTCCATAAAAAACTAAATCTAGCAAAATCGGATGAGATTTACTCGATTTATGTGCAAAAAACACTTAGGGCCGAGTAGCGGCCTTAGTCCAAGGGCCCAAATTTGAAACTTTTTTCGTCACGTTCTTTTCGGTATTCAGTTACCTTCCATAAAAAACTAAATCTAGCAAAATCGGATGAGATCTACTCGATTTATGTGCAAAAAACACTTAGGGCCGAGTAGCGGCCTTAGTCCAAGGGCCCAAATTTGAAACTTTTTTCGTCACGTTCTTTTCGGTATTCAGTTACCTTCCATAAAAAACTAAATCTAGCAAAATCGGATGAGATTTACTCGATTTATGTGCAAAAAACACTTAGGGCCGAGTAACGACCTTTGAGCCCTCCCAACAAGCTCGCGTTGCATCTTACCCAAAAACAATGTTCAGCAACTTTGTTCTACTCGTCAATACCTTTCATTTGATATATCACAAGCAGCTATTGCGTGCGTATTTCGGTAGATATCGTCGAAAGACTGAAAAACACCTATAGGGCCCTAGCTCTGGAGGGGCCGACCCTACCATGCCCATTTTCGAACTTGACCTTACTTTTGTCGATACCAATCGGGGAAAAAAAGAATTTTGAAAAAAGGTTGTGATTTACTCTAGCTAGAGGGGTCACGGACGGACGGACGGACGGACGGACATTTTTTTTATTGCGGATTCGTCATCTATGAACACAACCAAATGCTTTGCCCTTACTGTCTGCTTCCAATTCGACGTGTTACAAACGGCATATTAATCTTATAAGCCCCCAGTACTTCGTACGGGGCTAAAAATTGCGTCGCAAAGCGGCAGATGTTGAAAGAACTGTTAAGAAAATGGTCCTGAAACAAAGGAAAAACAGGAAAAAGCCGAATCTGTAAAATTTTTACTTTCTCTTTTGCTAGTCGAAGCTGTAAGCGTCACCCCTACCGATTTCAGTTCTTTTGTAAGTGGATAAAAGGACTTGCGTCACACTTCCACTAAGTGGTTTTGGGCGATTTACCATAATTGGTCATTAAACATCTTCGTCCATTTCACATTCAAATGCTGATTCTTTATTGGTTTTTAATTTGTGAGAAATTAGTTGGCAAAATTTGACACAACATGGCTTTAGTAGTACTACAACTGCAGACATCGCAAAAGACATTATACCATATGTAATGTATGGTAGATTCTACCATTGGTAGAATGATGTCATGACTATTGTTTACTGAAGTGTAAGGGGCCGATTTATTTACTTTTTGAATAATGATATCATCAATGCTTCTGCTGACTTTTTCAAACAGACGATGAATGTCTCTATTGTTAATGAATTTTGAAAACGATTGACTTGCTGGAAGAACATGATTATTTTCCACAACAGAGACAATATCGTCCCAAACAATTGACTTTATAGCTCGAATTTGAAAAGTCTCTCTTGTTGCCTGATATTCCGCACTACCAATGATCTCAACATATTTAGTTGTAATACAACATTTTGGTTGCACAACTAGTGTTGCACTACCAACAACTAATCGATTCTCAACAACATTCTCACACCGCACAAATATTTCTTGAGGCTGAGGGAAAACAAAAAGCCAATGATTCAATTGAACTTTGAACCAAATTTCATGAAAGACGTTCATAATTCTGAAATCGCAGTAAGTTAGCTCCAGCTGCGTCAATAATTCTACTGAACAAGACGTACTGTCTTCTGTTGAAATAATTGGCTGACTTATTTCGCATAGCAGAACGTCGAACCCTCTGCTAAAACAGTTATGCAAATCCATAGCGTCCATGCTGAAATATTTTTTATGTTGTTTGTTAAGAGCAAGTCGTTGTATATCTGATAGAATGAAATGGTAAAGTGAACCGTTAATGGCAAGAGGAAGTGGTTGAAGTTGGTAAGACTGAAACTCAGTTTCCTCAATCAATGGTACAGTGTAGTAAAGATGTTGGTTGATTACTTTGCACTGGATCTTAACATACTCGTAAAAATTTGAAGACAACGTATCGTTCATATCGAATGGTAGATGCAATTTGTTTTTACCCACAGTTTCGGTCAATTTACGCAATACAGGTAGGACTGATGTTGATGTTAATAAGTTTCCCGACGCCAATCCAAGCTGTCATAAAAATCGTGCTGGTCCTGCTGATACTTCCAAACGATGTTCGTAGCGTATGCCAGCAAATCTTGATGTAAGTGTTTCAATAAGGACGCCTTCATCTCTGCCTTGTGAAAATACCTATGTGATGTGTTATTTATGGCACAAAAAAAAACGGTCTCAAAAGGGGTCTCACACTCACTTTTTTTTTACCCGGGAGGTATATACTATCAAGACGATTGGATGCGGCAAAATTATAAGCAGTATCCCGAACTGATACTTTACGATGGTGCTTATAAAATGAACGACTTAGACTTGCCTCTCTTTACGCAATGTGTGATCGATGGCAATGGTCAAACCGAAATCGCGAGTTTGTACATCTGCCGCAGTGAATCTAAAGAAGGAATCGGGGCAATGCTGGACATATTTAAAGAAAAGAACGAAAATTGGCAAAAGACAATTGTGATAATCGGTGATAAGGATTTTGCCGATCGAGCCGTATACACCGAAAAATTTCCTCAGGCAGTGCTGCAGATTTGTCTGTTTCACGTGATGCAAGCGTTCAATCGAGAAGTGACTACAACGAAACGAAACATTTCTGCCAAGGAAAGAGATGCTGCTTTGGAAATAATTCGACGGATAGTTTATTCAAAGTCAAATGAAGAGTATGATTTTGCATACCAACAATTGCGTGATCTGAAACTGGATCTGGTCACTAAATATTTTGATGAAAACTGGCACAACATCAAAGACGAATGGACACTGTATTCGAAAAATAAATACGCAAATTTCCTGAAAAACACCAACAACCGTTCCGAAAGATTGAACCGAAACTTCAAACAACTTGCAAACCGAAACGCGAACCGATTAACATTTTTCGAAAATGTTACAACTACGGTAGCTGTTTTGGCTTCCGAAAAAGACATTGCAGCAATAAGGTCAACAATGAAAACGGAGAGAGTGCAATTTTCAGATCCTGCTTTAGCAAGGTAAACATTTTCGCTGCTAGTTTTCCTTACCATTCGAACTGTTACTTCCATACCGAACTTCTTTTTTACAGATATCACGAATTGCTTACACCGTTCATGTATGAAAAAATCAAAAATGAATTAGAACTTCGTACAAAAGTTCGCATTGAAAACAAAGTGGGCAACATTTACGTGACGCAGTCAGAGTACAAAGCTACAAATGAGTCTTGCACTTGCCCATTTTTCACAACGATGAATTTACCTTGCAAACACATAATGAAAGTGTTTGAAATCGAACAGAAAGATCTCTTTTTACCGTCGCTATGTGCCGAAAGATGGACAAAAAATTACTTTGAACGATCACATCCGGCAATCGCTGGTTACGCCGATGCACCACAATCAAAGCCGATTCATGTTGCTTCAAAGCGCATACCAAGCGAAATCGATAAGTACAAGAAAATATCCAAAGTTTCTAATGAAATTTGCAATTTGGGTTCGGGAATGGCAACTGGTCGGTATCAATACTACATAGAAAAGATGGCTCGTTTGCGAGACGAAATGTCTGGTATTGGTTCGTCTGCAGAACAAGCAAATGATACAGTCGGTGTGAATTCGATTGCGACACATGTGACTCCACTTCCAAATAAAACAATTACTACTGCAGAAGTCTATCCAGGTAACCATGAAATTTTTACATAAAATTCTTGGAACTTTCAACAAAATATCCTCAAAATTAGAGTCTGACACATCTGGTATGGCAACAAGCGCAGCATAGATGCAACGAATTGCAAATGTGACTGATTCGGTAATTGTTTCAGCCACTTCCGTTTCAAATAATGTGGATTCGTTCACATCCACATCAAAAGCACAAGCAATTGATGAAGCAACAAATTAGAATCAAAACACAGAGCAGAAAAAGTCACACATTCTGAAATTGCACCTAAATCGAAACCGGTTGGTCGTCCGAAAGGATCTGGACAAACAATGGCCAATAAAAAAAGAAAGAACCAAAACGAAAGTCTGAGTCAACCTCCAAAGAAAACCAAATTTCTCGATCTGAGTCCCACTGAGCAATCGTTAACGCTAGTCCAATGGTTGACAAACAAATCGGTCACACAAATCACAAGTAAAAACATAGCTAACGCCGACCCGTACGTACTTGCCTTGATTGTTTCCATTTGTTATGTACTGATATTACTGCCGCTGCAGCAAAACTAGTAAATGTGACATTCTTTTGCAAATCTTACAGAATCTAAATTTTGTTGTGTTCTTTTCCACACTAAAATTCTTTCTTTTTGTATTTTTGATAAATAAAAATTCAATTTTCATTCACTAAGTACCGTTGTTACTGCTTTTTCTAATAGTTTCCATATAAAAAAAAACGTAATTTCCTCGGATTTTGATATTGTTGGGTGCAAATAGTGTTTATATGACTATTTGCACCCGGGTGCAAATAGCATCTCTACCGCTATTCAACCAAAAATGCGATTAGAAAAATTGGTACGCTGATTAAAATGACAATTGTTACTACCAGGCCAATGCGCTTCATTAACTCGGAGATTGTACAGCAATTGTTCAGCGTTTGTGGTTGATTTGTTGGACTTTCAGTGTTCAATGACTCGGGAATCGGGATCGATGTCTCTTCTCTACGACATGGCCAATTGACTGCGATTTCGTACGATGGTAAAGACATTTCATCGAATCTTATTGGGGGCGATCATTTGCTTTTATTCAATTTGTTCCGCGATACTTTCGAGATAAGAGCCAAATTACTAATTCGATTTATTGATAATTTTATATTTAACATCAATTTGGTGAGACGTTTTGTGCAGACCCACCATTGGGAATAATTTTTGTTTTGATTTGATCGTCGTTCAGTCGTCGGCATTTTTCTTAACAACTCGAAAAGTTTTCGGAGAGTGAAGCTCGTAGCATTTAGTGATTTCCGAACTCACAAGAATTCAATCTGCAATCTCGCATATTCTGAACTGTTATTACGAATCGCAACACAGTATGCGCATCATCGTCGTTTTTAGTGAGCTTTTCTTCAGTGGACTTTTTCGACGAAGATTTTCAGTTTATTTCAAATGTCCTGTTTCCGATTCAGCTGGGACTGATTATGTTTTCGTTCGCTTCAAATGAACTTTATCCGACGAAGTAGATAAATTCAATTGACTTAGTCATTGTTTTGGTTTGAACATTTCACGTGACGTTTAAAATAGAATTTTATCTAACTCGTGAATCGAATTTCACAATCGATAAACAAGGCATCAGAACAGTCGGAGCGTTTGTTGCGACTTAGCCCCGTACGACCCGTAATCCTATTTCGTCCGTAACCATAATACGTCCGTAGCCGTAATACACCCGGAACTTTAATACGTCTACAAGCCTCTAATGCGTCTGTTACCAAAATGCTAGTCAAGTTGGGCATGGTCAAATTTACTGAAACTGTTCATTTTTTAAAATTGCGCATAGCGCAATTACGAAAGCCCGTACGAAGTACCTTTCAAATAAAACCAACAATTTACGATATTATTTTAGAAACCCAAAATTTTTTGCCAACTTTCCATTGGGTATTCAATTACCTCTCAAATGAAACTAATAAAACTATACAACTAGCAAAATCGGTTGATATTTACTCGATTTATGTGTAAAAAACACCGAGGGCCGAGTAGCGACCTCAGTCTAAGGACCTAATTCTAGAAATTTTTCCACAACACGCTATTTAGTGTGCAAGCACTTCTGAGAAAAAAACAAAATTTGGCAAAAACGGATGAATTTCACTTCATTTTTACCGATTTATATCGATGTTTATAAAATCCAATATGGCCGTCGGCAGCCATTTTGTTAGGAGACCGAAAGTAGTTCTGACGATTTACAGTCGTTAAAACCTTTCACAAAAAAAATCATGAAATTCGGTCAAAATTTACTCGAGATATTGTCAAAATACACCACGTTCACTGTACTGCCAAGTAGCCGAATATGAGCTCACTCCAAGGGACCTAGCTCTCGCTCCGGTCAGCCAAATTTGAACAGATTTCGATTATTTTTGCTTTATTAGATAGGTATTGACTGTACCAAACAGGGAAAAAAAGTTTATGAAATTCGATTCACCATAGCGTGAGCTCATATTCGGCTACTCGGCCGTACAGTGAAGGTGGTGTTTTTTGCCAATATCTCCATTAAACTTCAACCGATTTTTTTTTCTTTGAAAGGTATTAACGAATGCACAATGGTCGTACTATTTCCGGCGTCCTAACAAAATGGCTGCCTGCGGCCATATTGGATTTTAATAAAAACGATATAAATCGGTAAAAATGAAGTAAAATCCATCCGATTTCTCTTATTTTTGTTTTATCTGTCAGGTACTTGCACACCGAATAGCGTGTTGTGGAAAATATTCTAGAATTAGGTCATTGGGATAGGGCTGCTACTCGGCCCTAAGTGTTTCTTGCACATAAATCGAGTAAATCTCATCCGATTTTGCTAGTTTTTGTTTCATTTGAGTGATAATTGAACGCCGAATAGAATGATGGAAAAAAAATCAAATTTGGGCCCTTGGACTAAGGCCGCTTTGTGGTTTTTGCTCATAAATCGAGAATATTTCATCAAACTTTGCTACTTTTTGTTTCGTTTGACTGATAATTCAATTACCGAAAGAAAATTGGTAAACAAAAGTTGTAAATTCGGATTCCTAAAATTACATCGTAAACTTTTGTTTTATACTTGAGAAGTACTTCGTACGGGCTTTTGTAATTGCGCTAAGCGCAATTTTAAAGATGAACACTTACAGTTAATTTGCAAAAATGGGCAATAATGTCAAGTACGCAATAAGATTACGGAAGTATTTTCATAACGGACGAATAAGGGTTACGGGCAAAATAGGTTTACGGGTCGTACGGGGCTCAGTCGCAGCAAACGCTCCGACTGTTCTGATGCCTTGTTTTTATTGCGGATTCGTTATCTATGAACATAGACAAATGCTTTGCCCTTACCGTCTGCTTCCAATTCAACATGTTCCAAACGGTATATTAATCTTATAAGCCCCCAGTACTTCGTACGGGCCTAAAAATGTATAGTTGACAGTCTCTCACAAAATAGAGCATTCCGTATGCTTCCGTATATAGCTGTGGCATGAGTTTGACAACCGCCACATTTAGAAAAATGAAATTTTTGACGCGATGAATTTCGATCAAACACAATGCCAGTGTGTAGCTTGTGATCTCAGGAGTCTGACAAAGTAATTAGTTTTTCAATCGGACCAATATCGGCTGAGCGATAAGACTTTCAAATCATGTGCCAATCACATACAAAAACAAACATTTTCCGACTGTTCTGATGGCTCGTTTTTATTGCCCTCATCTCTATCGTAGGATACGTATGTGAAGTTCTAAACGCTCTACAAAGAATGGATTTTTTCATCACTTCTCTATTTCTGCCTCGAGGTTGCAGGAGCATTGTGGCTGTACTGGACAATTATTTGGGTTGGATGAAATTCCAAATTTTCGATGGTAACAGCAGATGGAAACATCAACTGGTCGGTTTGCAATATTTTGGAGCAGCTGACGTGTGATCAAAGTTGGATTTGTCGAGGGGTGTCCATTTAGTCGGCCTGTTGCCGGTGAAGCATTTCGGGACGAGGGTTGACTACCACTTGGTCGGTACGTCGTCGGTGATTCACGTCTGTTTGAATGCGATTGACCAGTTTCAATCCGGCGAAGCGTACGTTTGATGACTTGCACGTACTGACGCAATACGCTTAGCTCACAAAGCGCTTTTGACAATAGGTTGTCTCAAAAGACTTGAAAAAACAACCCAAACATTTAATAAAAACACAAAAATTTAATTGAATTTAAGAGGAAAGAAAAGTTACTGATGACTAACACATATTAGTTAAACGTTAAAAGTTTAGGAACACTTTGATTTAGCAATGAGTGCGTACCGCCGCGGTGCGCCTCGGGAAGTTATATAATAAACAAGAGATGTCTGATACTTGACTCCACAATTTAGAATGGCTTTATTGATAATTTGTCATACCAGCGTTACAATAGTACCACTCTTTTAGTTCCACTTTTTTCCGTAAAAGGGAAAAAGTGGAACTAAAAAAGTGAAACTATTGAAACGCTGCATATATGCGGCGTGAAGATACAGTGAACGACATCTCAAATGTCTCACTGTCAAATTTTTCTGAGAATTTTATTGTGTCATTGCAAATTCACAATGACATTCTCTGAAAAAAATGACAGTGAGACATTTGAGATGTCGTTCACTGTAGTTCCACTTTTTCCTTTTACGAAATATGTTGATTGTTGTTTTTCTCAATTTTTCGATCCAATGTTGTAAACAATAAAACACGAAAAAGTTTTTTGTTTGTACGTTTCGTAACTATATTGTTACATCATCAGCTTTCTATAAATAAACAAAGAATGTCTTATTTCACTAATTTTTGATTGAGAGTAATGAAAATAAAATTAAAAACGGAAGAAAACCGGAAAAACAAAACTTACAAATATGAAAATTTCAGTCTGGCTTTTGACTAGTTTGTTTACTGATTGCAAAAACTGTGACATGTCAAATGCTTACACACACTCAAAAAAGTCGAGTGTAAAAAACGAATGCTATTAACCAAGTGGAAAGGGAAGTTTCAATAAACTTTTGTACGAGGCACTAATGTTCTCTGTGTCACGTCTAAAGTTCATGGTGTTAGGTTGGGTGAGGATATGTAGTGATTCTAACACTTTCCGTTTGGTGTAAGTATGTTCAATGTCCAATATTGATGCCTTGTCTCTGTCAGGTGCGTGACCAGTGTCGTGGAAATGGTGTACTATTGCTGTGGTATTATCAAGATCATTCGTAGCATTGTAAGTTGCTATATCATCTTCGTGTTGATCGAATCTCTTAGTCACTTTATGGCCTGTGGTTAATAGCATTCGCTTTTTACACTAGACTTTTTTGAGTGTGTGTAAGCATTTGACATGTCACAGTTTTTGCAATCAGTAAACAATCTAGTCAAAAGCCAGACTGAAATTTTCATATTTGTAAGTTTTGTTTTTCTGGTTTTCTTCCGTTTTTAATTTTATTTTCATTACTCTCAATCAAAAATTAGTGAAATAAGACATTCTTTGTTTATTTATAGAAAGCTGATGATGTAACAATATAGTTACGAAACGTACAAACAAAAAACTTTTTCGTGTTTTATTGTTTACAACATTGGATCGAAAAATTGAGAAAAACAACAATCAACATATTTCGTTCACGATCAAGAAAACTACCAAAAGCATTGCTGCTGGTTAACACCATTTTACGAAAAAAGTGGAACTAAAAGAGTGGTACTATTGTAACGCTGGTATTTGTCACAGTATACATATAAAGGGAAACAATTATTCATTAACCATGATTGACATCACTCATATATTTAAAATTAGTTTAATTTTAAAACGTCTTTATGACTCCGGTTGATGATTTCATTTCTATGCCCCAAATCCATTTGCAAATCTGGTTGGAATTGCCCAAAATTCCTGATGATCGGATTTTCACTATCCAATGTTCGTTGCATTTCGAGCACAACCCGGCAAATTAACCATAATAAGTACAACATCCATTCTGGTTATTGGGTCTTCGTACGTTTCGCAAATGAATGGAAAATTATGATGATCAACGTTGACGTAGTCGGCAATGAATCTGATTTTGGGTGTCCACTCACGTTCTTAGTCATCACGACTAGCCTTATCACTTCCGAGTATATTCGAGTATATTCGACTATATCCGAGTATATTCGACTATTCGACAATATCCGAATTGGAAGATATAGAAATTGTGATTAGATTGTAACCAGTTAAAAAGATCGTTTTCGAATTGAGTTACTAACTATAAACCACTGGCTGTGCAATTTTTTATGGTACGCTACGCATTTTGTTTTCTAATTGATATCATGGAACGGTTTCTTACTTAAATATTGTGGCGACATCTTGTCTTTGAATTGGTACAGTCTACAGGTTGAGAATCATTCAAGAGTTGAAGAACTGAAAGCTGTTCGTTTTTCATTAAAGAAATCGTGGCATCTCCATATTTAATGTGAAACTTTTCGCTTTCGTTTTGTAATGTATTTCCACTCTACATTTTTGTAACCAGAACGAAACAGATCATTGTGCGTCGTTTCGATGATGAAGGTCCTTCTATCACTGACTAGAGTTTCATTAAAAAGGGTAAAACCAGTACTGCACAGATTGGAGTTTGCATTATTAAAAGTTGTGGTTGTTTAGAACGACGTGCGGTACTAATACTAATACCCTTATTATAACGACTGGGTAATCGCCGGTTAATTTACCATTAACTTTCACATTTACCATTCATTGGATAGTTTCAAAAATTTCTCACTTCGGACTCTTTATCTGACAATGTTAGGAAACTTGGTGTTGACTGACACTTTTTACTAATGTTAATCAAAAGTGAATGGTAACGAAACTATATATTTATGATAATCACCAACAATCTGTTTCCTTCTCGGTGCCGCATGTGTTGTTTCAATTAATTTTTTGTTTGCCTTATTCGTACAAATGCAAATTTTTTACTATTATTTCACTTAAATTGAAACACATTCATCCGAGAACATGATGTTGCTGTTGTTTTGTAATTCTCTTTTATACAAGCCACATTACAAAAAAAAATTGTCGTAGACGTTGCCACAGCAAATTTCGAAATTTCCCCCTTCGATTTCCACTGACCTCAAACTAGATTTTTTTAGATTTATCATGCCCGCACGTTAGTAAGCTGGCGTGACGCAAGTCCACTACCAAAAATGTTTTACAAATATAAAAAGATACACCAAGATATCTGCAATCTAGGAATTCATACGAGTTCAACGAGCTATCACACGTTACTACAGCTTCAAAATTGGCCGAGATATTGAACTTCGAAATATTGATGTTTGTATGAAAATAAGCAAAATTTCGTATTTTTTCGCAATTCCGGTCCATAATCATCACCTTTCCATGTATCTGTTTAATGTCGTTTTGAAGAACCTTTAACGAAGGCTAAATTTTTATAAATAAAAATCTTGCATTGACCAGAAATCGAACCCCCGACACCAAAAGGTTCCAGAAATGGAACCCCCGCCACCAAAAGGTTTTTGAACACAAAGCAGCGACTATAGCCATTCGGCTATAGAGTCACAAAATTATACCGAACGTATTGTTGAAGCGTATATACTAAGCATTGACTACTCAATTTCATTCAACGCGTCTCTATACATCACATTGCAATGTGTATTTAATACATATAATGCAGCCTTCTTGATCGTTCATATGAATTCCTGTATACACAAGAATTTTGGAACAAAATGTAGGACATGTTTTGCATTGGAAAGGTGATTATGGCCCGAAATTGCGAAAAACGTTGTATCTACCACGGTAGGTATGCCGGTATTTTTTCGCACACGACGTCTTGTCGACCTCGGCTCGGATCGACATTCGACATCTAGTGCGAAAAAATACCTTCATACCTACCTTGGGAGATAAATGAGGTTCCGACGGGTCGACTGGGCCAACATGGCTGCATGGCATAAAATCTAATTAAAAGTTGGCTAGGCCGTCGTATAACGAAACAAAATAAATAAATAAATTAGAACTGAATAAATAGAAGTTAAAAGCGAATTAAATTCGGACATTGCACTTTTTTGCTACATTTTGGGAATACACTTGTCATCTGTTTGTTGTTTTCTATTTTCTTTTTCGTTTTCTCACGAAGGTTTCCTTTGATGCGATGCGTGACTGGTTAATCTGTTTGGTGGTCGGATCCTCGGTTGAGAGTGTACTCTAAGCAGATTAATGTACGATCTGTGCAAACCGTCTTTATCAATTTACGTATTGCAATTCGGTTCAGTTTTGTGGATGTACATCTTCTCTGCTATGCGACGTTGGAAAAAATTGGGAATCTGGTCTAGTATGGTTACCTTGTCGTAATCGAATGTGTGGTTTTCAGTGATTGCATGTATTGTCAGACCGGTCGTTTCTTTCCGTTTTCTTAGATGCACATCGCTTTTGTGTTTAGCCATTCGATCCTTCAATTTCTGTTTGGTCATTCCTACATTGGTGACGTCACATTCGTTGCATTTCACACTGTAAATGAGCTTCGATTTGTTAGCTTTCGGGATGGTGTACTTCATGCGGCTGTATATGTCTCCAATTTTGTTCGTTGATTTGCAACTGATGGTGAGTTCGTATTTCCCGAGGGTTTTGCGTAGTCTTTCGGACAGACCGGCTACATATGTTGTAGGAATGAATCTCTTTATCTTATTGTCGTTGTGGTTTTTGCCGTTATAGAACCTGTCCACTCGTTGTTTGATTATGTCGGAGTTTTATTTCAATTATTGCCGATTAAAACCAAGAAAAACAACATAAAATTCTTTCCATGACATCAACGACCCTGGTTTGTTGTCGAATCCATTGATTCGTCATTCTGTCTCTAAGTGTTATTCCAAGTGAGGTGTTCCAAGGTTGGTTCCTAAAATTTGGGATGAGAGATGATTCTTCCGGCACTTCTTAACTTCCATCGGATTTTTCGATGGATCTGGGTTGTTTTCGATATAAGCGAGGTGTTCCAAGGTTGGTTCCTAAATTTTGGGATGACAGATGATTTCTCTGGCACTTCCTAACTTCCATCAGATTTTTCGATGGATTTGGCTTGTTTTCGATATAAGTGAGGCGTTCCGAGGTTGGTTCCTAAATTTTGGGATGAGAGATGATTCCTCTGGCACTTCCTAACTTCCATCGGATTTTTCGATGGATTTGAGCTGTTGTCGACGTGAGATGCTTACAAAACTAGTGACCCTTATCCATAAACTTCCAAAAGAACTGATATCCACCAAAAACCCTAAAGGGTGAAAGTGTGACGCAAGTCCCTATTTCTACTTACAAAATAACTGATATCGCTGAGGGTGACGCTTTCTGAGGCGAAAGTTTTATCAACAAAAAATTGACCCAAAAAATGTAAGAAAGTAAATTTTAGAAAAAATTGCGTCACATGTGGCAGAATTTTTTTGTTGAAAATTTATGAAGTTCACGCTTTTGTCTAACTCCATATCTCATCTCTTTCTTTGGAAGGGTGCGTGAATTCTTTGTGAATGACTCCTTAAATGTAATAAACTCAAATGATCTGATTATTTGAAAATGTTCTCTGTGAGGTATCAACGAGACGATTTTTTATTTGAATTTGTCACTCTGTTCCATAATGGAACTTCCATTGAGATCATTATTTTTTTGTGAATTTCAGTTCGGTTGTATTTATAGAAAAATGCGAAACAGAAGAAGATTTCCGAAACTAAACTGTCAGTTATATATTGGTGTCGTTAACGGGTTGATATGCACGTTGTTTGTAAATGAAATATTTCGTGGTTCAACAATGACTTGGAAGAATTCGGAAAGCGGAAAAGTGTTAAAATTCACTTCTGACGGAAATACTGTTTCAACGAGGCCGTCAATTCATTTAACGCCATTTCGCGAGAAGGATGCGAGCGATCTGTTCCGGCTTTGGTCAAGAGGTCGACGAACCGACCTCCATGGTACACGGATAGACGGATGCGATTACTTGAAGAACAGGACTAGCAGAGCATTCAATAAACTTCAGAATCTGGGTGGGTTTTCGGCCAAGATAAAATACTGCGCTCTGAATAAGGAGTTCCAGTCGAAGCTGCGAGTCGCCTACAGTGATTATATTCGTAAACTTCAAGATGATCTGATACAAAATCCTCGCAAGTTCTGGAAGTTCCTGGACTCGAAAAAGAATACGAATGGCCTACCTGCGTCCATGTTTTTGGGTAATGAGAAAGCTGATAATCCGAAGGATGTCTGTGCTCTCTTCTCTTTGGTGTTGAGAAGATGGGTGATGCTTTCAGTTACCAGCTGAGCGAGTCAGAAGTGCTTGAAGCTCTCCATGGTCTTGATGCGAGTAAGGGCGATGGACCTGACGACGTATCGCCGCTTCTTGTTGGGGGATGTGCTGCTTCACTATTTTCTCCCTTGCATCGGATCTTTAATATGTCTCTGAGTTCACGAGTTTTTCCTACTCAATGGAAATTGTCAAATTTGACGCCTGTTTACAAGAGTGGTCCTAGGAATGATGTTCCTAACTACAGGAGTATTGCCATTCTGACGACGTGTTTGAGTCGTTGGTGTGCAAACGGATGACTGACGACCTGGGTGATAAGATCTCTGTGAAGCAACACGGCTTTTCGAAAGGTCGTTCCTCCACTACTAATCTCCTAGAGTTTTTTTTCCCATGCTCTTCGTGCCATTGAGTCTAAGTCACAAGTTGACGTGGTGTATACTGATATTCAGAAGGCCTTTCATCAAGTCCGTCATGGCTACCTCGTTGCGAAACTTAGCGAATGGGGCGTACAGCCGTGTTTGTTGGAATGGATCGAGTCCTACCTCCGTCATCGCATCCAGTATGTCAAGGTCATGGGCCATGCTTCGGAGTCCTTTGAAGTTACTTCCGGCCTTCCGCAGGGCAGTCATTTGGGGCCTTTGTTGTTCATTTTGTTCTTCAATGATGTGACGAATGTTCTGAAGAAAGCTGACTGTAGTCTGTTTGCTGACGATCTGAAACTCTTCCACGTTGTTAACGCGCTTTCTGATGCCATTGACCTTCAGACCGACGTCGATGCATTTGCGGAATGGTGTGACAAGAATCTTATGACTATTAACGTTGTCAAGTGCAAGGCTGTGTCCTTCTTCAGAAAAAAGGAACCGGTTCTTTTCGATTACTCTATCGGCAGCGTTGCCTTATCCAGAGTATCTCAAATTTTAGACCTTGGTGTTTTGCTGGACTCCCAGCTCACTTTCAAACCTCATATCAGCAAAAAGGTTGCTAAGGCTTTTTCTATGCTGAGTTTTTTTGAAAAGAATGTCTGCTGATTTCAAGGACTTGAGATGTCTCACCAGTCTCTACAGTGCTCACGTTAGATCTCATCTGGAGTACGCGTCTGTAGTCTGGGCTCCTTCCAGTGAAGAACTTGACAACGTCATTGAATCTGTCCAGAAGAGATTTGTTCTTTATTCTCTCAGGCGTACTGTTAAGAGGGATCGAAATTACGTCCTTCCGCCGTATGATGATAGGCGTAAGGTCTTGAACCTCGAGCGCTTGTCTACCAGAAGGAAGCATGCCTGCGTGTTCTTTTTGTATGATGTTCTTGTGGAGAAGGTTAAATCGCCCAGCCTGGCTGCTACTTTTGACTCTTATAGATATATACCTGAACACTCTTACGGGCTTCGTCGCATTGGAGTTTTTCGACTACCTTACCACAGGACCACTTACGGTTTTAACGAACCTGTCGCTGCTACTTGCAGAGAATTGGAAAAGTTTACTGACATTTATAGAACTAGTAATTCTCGTGAGATTTTTCGTTCCAGGGTGAAATCATCCTTACGTTGATGTCAGGTCTCCTGCCTGGCCTACGTTCACGCAGCAGTTTACAATAATTTAATTCTCGAAGAGCATAAGGTGGCTGCTATTTTGACGGGTCGACTGGGTAGCTGCCACTTCCGGTTTTGCTCAAATCACGGTTCGCATATGCCGTGTTTCGCTGCGTTTCGAACGCTGATGTTTTTGTCAGTCTGATCACTTAATTTTGTAAATTATTTGTGATCTTTTGATAAATAAATGTTTTCAAATCAAATCAAAATCAAAATAACGATACCAAACGAGAATTAAACGAAAAGATTGGAGTCCTTTGTTGGGTGCTGACCCACCCTCAAGATCATCGGACTCATGCCATTCACGTCAAACGTTCGTGGGGAAAACGGTGCGACAAACTTCTGTTCATTTCATCGCAAGATGGTAAACGACAGATTGAATTACGAAGATGCCGGATGTGAAAACTTTTTACTTTTTTAAGATAGTGTACTTGGTGCGATCGCTGTATCTGTACCTGGTGCTGAAGACGGACGTGATTCGTTGTGGGGAAAAACAAAAGCTGCGTTGAAATACGTGTGGGAACACCACAACGATGAATTTGATTGGATTATGAAAGCAGACGACGACACTTATGTGATTGTGGAAAATCTGAAAAAATTTCTCAGCAATTATTCGAAAGCGGATCCCATTTTCTTTGGCTGTCAGTTTAATGCTATGTGAATCTTCTGGCCGAGTGGTGGGGCTGGTAAATGAGAAAAAAATCGGAGTCTTGTTTGAATTGACTTTAAACTACCTACCTGAGGCTATGTCCTCAGCAATGAAGCATTGAGAAGGTTTGTTCTTGAAGGACTACCACATTCCGAATATTGCACAGAGTATAATAACGGTGCTGAGGATTCAGAGTTAGGTAATTAAGTAAATTAGTAACCGCGCAAAAAGTTCGCAAGAAAGAAACCGATAACTCTTAGCTACTCCTCCTATTGCTCTGACAATTTTAAAACAAGTTCGATTGTAACGGCCGGCGATGTTTCCCTATTTTCCAGGGCATTGCTTGCGTAGTGTAGGAGTTACGTTAGAAGATTCCCGGCTGAAAAGCTATTCGCGCTTTAAAATCACTTGCATTATCCCCTCTTTGCCTTGTTATCATATACAAATAAATTGCCGGAGGCAATATAGATAGCCCCGTACGAAGTCAACTTTCATAAATTCCTATTTAAACAGCTATATACCGCTATATTTACCTATATTTCACTGTAAATAAACATTTCACAGAGGAATATGCTATTATATAGCTCTACATGCCTATATATTGCTCAATATAGATATATATAGAAGTCCACATATGGGATTCCTAAAACCCCACACACATAACCAATTACTTCTATGTTAACAGAAACTCTCTAAGTACCATTTTTCCCAAGATATTTCAATTTTACTAAAATCCAATATGGCCGCCGGCAGCCATTTTGTTAGGAGACCGGAAATAGTTCTGACGATTTACATTCTTTAATACCTTTCAAACAAAAAAAAATTCATGAAATTCGGTCAAAATTTACTCGATATATTGACAAAATACTCCACGTTCACTGTACGGCCGAGTAGCCAGATAAGAACTCACTCCAAGAGACCTAGCTCACGCTCCGGTGAACATAATTTCAAAAACTTTTTTTCCCTGATTGTTTCGGTCAATACCTATCTAATAAAGCTAAAACAGATGAAATATGTTCAAATGTGGCCGACCTACAAGCAAAAAGTGCTTGCCGCCCTGTGCCTGTTTCACACCAAGGGCTCTAACTCACGCGTCGGTCATCCAATTTCCATAAACTTTTTTTTTGTCGACCGGTTTTGTAAATACCTTTTATTTGACGTATCAGTTACAAGTGTAACGTTTGAATGTCCGGAGATATCTTCGAAAAACCGTAAAGCACTTATTGGGTCACAGCTCGGGAGGGGTCGATCCAAAATCACTCATCTTCGAACTTAGCCTGTCTTTTGCCATTACCAAACGGGGGAAAAAAAAAAGAATTTTCAAAATCGGATGCGTTTTACTCAAGTTATCGTGCAGACAGACGGACAGACGGACATTTTTTTTTCCACTGATTTGGCATCTCTTCTTCTTCTTTTTCAGCCTGTTTCGATCCACTGCTGGATGTAGGCCTCTCCAACTTCTTTCCATTTCGTACGATCCATTGCCATTTGCTGCCAGTTTGTACCTGCAATATTCTTAATTCCGTTTGTCCATCTCTCTGGTGGTCTACCTGTAGCTCGTCTTTTATATGGTCGCCAGTTCATGATCTTTTTGGTCCAACGTTCGTCTGTCCTTCTTGCAATATGTCCCGCCCAGCTCCATTTCAGAGATGCTATTCTTTCCATGACATCAACGACCCTGGTTTGTTGTCGAATCCATTGATTCGTCATTCTGTCTCTGAGTGTTATTCCAAGCATACTCCGTTCCATGGCTCTTTGTGTCACTCTCAATTTATCTTCGGATGCTTTTGTTAAAGTTAACGTTTCCGCTCCATAAGTGAGCACTGGAAGGACACAAGTGTCGAAAACTTTGCGTTTCAGACTATTATTCATTTTGCTTTTGAAAATTAGTCTGAGTTTTCCGAACGCTGCCCATGCAAGACTAATCCTACGTCTTATTTCTGCAGTTTGGTTGTCCAGACCTAACTTCAGTTTATGTCCTAGATATACATAGCTGTCGACTCGTTCAATGACAGTGTCACCAATTTTGATTTCTCTATCGTCCCCGATGTTGGTCATGACTTTTGTTTTCGATAAGTTCATCTTGAGGCCAACTTTGCTCGCCTCTTCACTTAACTGTTGTAGCATAAGCTGAGCCTGACCTAGATTCGCTGCTATCGGTACAATGTCATCAGCGAAGCGTAGATTGCTCAGGTACTCTCCATTTATCTTTATTCCCATTTTACTCCAGTTTAACTTCCTAAAAATACTCTGCAGAATCGCCGTGAATAATTTCGGTGAAATGGTGTCACCCTGCCTTACACCTCGGCCAATTCTGAATTTCTCCGTGCTCTTATGAAGTTTTATACATGAAGTAGCATTTTTGTACACATATCGAATTGTGTTGGAGTACCTTGAGTCTACTCTACATTCGTCTAATGCGTCCAATATCGACCATGTTTCCACTGAATCGAAAGCTTTTTCGAAGTCTATGAATAGCAAGACTATGTCGATGTTGTATTCACGACACTTCTCAATAAGCGTTCTCATCACCTGCAAATGGTCGTTTGTGCTGAAACCAGATCTGAAAGCAGCTTGTTCAACAGGTTGGTAGAAGTCGAACTTGTTAGTGTTCCTCTTCGTAATGATTTTCATAAACAACTTGTAGAGTGTTGACAATAGGCTTATGGGTCGGTAATTTTCCAGCTTTGTTATGTCTCCTTTTTTATGCAGCAATGTAATTACCGCATTTTCCCAGGCTTCTGGTACTTCTTCCCATTGGAGACATTGATTAAACAAAGCCGTGATTGCCTTTAATAAGGAGTCTCCACCCAGTTTAATGGCTTCCACTGGAACACCATCTTCTCCGGGAGACTTTTTGTTTTTCATCTCGGCTACTACGGTCTTGACTTCATCAACAGTTATGTCGGGCATATCCTCCGATCCCACGTTTCTTATTATTGGTCTACCTTCGGTTTCTTCCGTTGGACTCTGTCTTGCTGAAGAAAACAAATTCTCATAAAATTCTGTTGCAATGTTTAATATCGCATTTCGATCCGTTTGGATCGTTCCTGTTTTGTCTCGTAATTTGAAGATTTCTATTTTGGCGTTTGTCATTTTTCTCCGTAGGACTTTCATATTGCAGTTAGCTTCAATTATGTTTTGAGCCAATTGGACATTATATTTTCTTTCATCTGATCTCCTTGCTTTGTTGATACTTTTAGACAGGTTCCGGTATTCCACCGAATCTCGTCCTCCGTTTTTTACCAACTCTGCTCTGCTTGCGATCAGGTCTAATGTTTCTCTGCTGAGTTTTGATTCTTTCTCTTGGACGGATTTGCATTTGGATTTCATGAATCCCATTATTGTATCGACGATTTTGGTATTCAATTCGTCCAATGTTTCACATTGATTGTTGACGTTATCTAATTCGGCAGTCATTTTCGTGGCAAATTCTTCATTTTGTGTGTAAAGCCTTTGTACGTCAATCCTTTCACTTTTTTGAACTAGTTGTGATCTTTGAAATCTGATATTTAACGTGACTCTTGCACGAACCATTCGGTGATCACTACTGGTTGAAAAATTGTTTAGGACCGTAACGTTCTTAACGGTTGACTTACAGCCAGTTATGATGTAATCGATCTCATTTTTCGTTACACCATCTGCACTAGCCCAAGTCCATTTCCTTTGAGGCTTTCCGGCAAAAAATGAATTCATTGCGTACAAATTGTGTTGCTGTAGGAAGTTGAGTAAAGTATTTCCACGCTCATTTCTTTGGTCGTTGCTAAAACTACCAACAGAAACTTCGGAGTCTTCTTCTCGTTTTCCCAGCTTCGCATTGAAATCACCGATTAGATATTGGTAATGTGATGGGTTTTCGTCCAGAGCTTTCTCGACATCTTCATAGAATCTTTCTACTTCTTCGTCATCATGGGTGGACGTGGGTGCGTAAACCTGAATTAATTTGACACTGTATCTGTTATTTATCTTCAGGCTTACGTATATCACTCGATCGGATATGCTTTTCGTGTGAATTATGCGATCCGACCACCGCTTGTTTATGAACAATCCGACACCGTGCATCAGCATCTGACTGTCACTTCCTCGGTTGAAGAATGTATGCCCTGATTGTAATTTCAGGCATTCCTCTCCAGGTTTTCTCACTTCGCTCACTCCCACCACATCCCATTTTATCTTTTCTAGCTCTTCTTCCATTTCTTGCATTTTTTGTCTTGACGACAATGTTCTGGCATTATATGTGGCAATGTATAATTCGTTATGGCTTCGTTTGAAGGTTTTTAGCATTAAAACACCACGCTTGCTACTGCGGGTTGGTGAGTATGAAAGCTTTACTTTGCTCGCCCCCGGTAATCCTCGAGCTCTGACCCGCACATTTCTGCACGTTCCGGGACCACCGTGCCTATCAAAGTGCACAGTGCCCGACGGGGTAGTGTCACTCTTTTTGAACATTCTTTTCCATAAAGCTTTGCCCATTCTTTTGAACCTATCTGAGCAAAAGGTTATTCGTCCTTCTAAAGCTTAACCTAGTAGCTAATAAGAATTCTGGGATCGTTCTATCCTTTGGCTTTCTGATCGTGTTGTTTCACCTCAACGTTGGTCCCTTAACCCCAATTCTTTCGGCTTCCAGCCCACGATTCATTCAACCTTAAGATTGATCTATCTAATCCTATCTTATCTACTGCTACGTCCTCGTTAAACTTCATTCCCTCCACTCTTTTTCAAACTGGCATCTCTAGACAACCACAATAGGTTTACCCTTACTCAGGGAGTCCAATTCGACGTGTTACAAACGTATGCGTAAACCTATAAGACCCCAGTACTTCGTACGGGTCTAAAAATAGGGAATGGAGTGCTGTGCCAATGATGCGATTAGCTACCATTACATAAGCAATAGAGAAATGTACGTGCTCGAGTACTTTCTGTACCACGTTCAACCTTCAGGCGTTTTTTTTTTTTAATTTCACTTTATTATTGTCCCTTTTTCTAAGTGTGGAACACAATCAAGGCGTTAATCGAGAACAGAAGTACGTTCAAGAATATCCTTTGGAATTTACGTAACAAACTTCAACTTCGGCAAATAACCTAAGTGAGGAAGAAGAGAGAACGAATTTTTCAAAGCACTGCAACTAACAGGCAAATGTTGACATTGCTTCATCGTTCGAAAGATAAGTTTTATTTATTTAATAATTATTCATAGTACGCTGTGAGTCTCCGGCATAAATCTTTTGACTTGACGAAAAGAAAAATAAATTTTAACGAAAAGTAGAAACTGAGTTTTAATTTTCTGAAAAGATCCAATACACACTGCATTCTATCATGCCCGCATGTTAGTAAGCGGGCGTGACGCAAGTCATATACTACAAACAATTTCCACCATAAAGATGAATAATTGTTTGAGTACAGCGATAAAAGTACGAGAGGGAAGCTCACCTTCTGCCGGCTCGGACAACGATTCCTCCCAGTTGATAACCAAATATTCGTTCACAGAAACGTAAGGTATTTTACTAGAAAAAACAGCAAAGCAGACTTTGGCCGATTGAAGTAATGTCTGATTCATCTCCGTAGGGTTGAGTAAAATAAAATATTTATAGAATGACGTAACATAGTATATTTGGTTCTTACCACGTGAAACCCAATTGACTGACGAAAAAATAAGTCGAAACAACAAAAATTCACTGGATAACAAAAATGTATTTCAGAAATGATAAACAAATTACAAGTTCGAAAGCATTGCTGTTCTTCATTTAATTACATGAATTATCAGTAAGACATTCACCAGCCGCAAGTCCAGCTCCCTTAAGTCCACAAGAGTTTTTACCTAGGCAAGATCCTGCTCCTGTACCTGTGTTAACACCTTTGCAAGATCCTTCTCCAGTGCAACTACCAGCACCAATACCAGAATCTGCTCCCGTACATGATCCTACTCCGGTACATGAACCTGCACCTTTAGCTGCATCTGCATTCACAGTCTATAGAAGCAAAATAAAAATTGAACTTTGGTCAAATTATCGACATTTTAACCTCAGCAAAATAATTTACCTGTAGTGCTGCTACGACACCAATTACGATTAGAATGAGTAAAGTATTTGACATGTTGAAGTCTTGAAGTTTTTTGACTTTTATTATGCGATACCCTCCCTTTATATAGTAAAACATTTTTCGTACAACAAAGAATTGCAGAGCCAAACAACAACAACATGTTGTTGGACCAGAATGTTTTTAATTAAATGAACTAAAAGTAGAACAAATTTGCATTAATAATACAAATTGATATATGCAACAAAACACATGCGGCACCGATTGCTGGTGATTAATTAAATGTAAATGTAGGCCTTTCACTACCTTAACATAGCAAGGAAAGAGTGTCAGCACCAAGTCTCCTTATAATGTCAGTTACCTAGTGAGGCCAGAGCCAAAGGCCACTCATTTTGCGTGCGATAAATTTTTTTCGCACTCATTTTTGGATCGCCCAAAACCACTTACAGTGGAGGTGTGACGCAAGTCCTGTTATCCACTTACAAAAGAATTGATGTCGGTGTAGGTGACGCTTACAGATTCGACACGCAAAAAGGTATGCGTCACAAATGGCAGCTGATGAGGAAATGACACGAAAGTTTTATCAACAAAAATCTTACCAGAAAAATTTTAGGAAGAAAATTATAACAAAAAAGTTCGCGTCAAAAAGTGGCAGATGATTCGGCTTTCTTCCGTTTGAATTCCATTCTTTAAAGGAATATATTTCACAATTGTAAAAATTTTCCTTCCTCAACATCTGCCACTTGTGACGCAAACTTTTTATTATAATTTTCTTCCTAAAATTTTTCGAAAATTTGACTTCTTCTTCTTTTTCAGCCTGTTTCTATCCACTGCTGGATGTAGGCCTCTCCAACTTCTTTCCATTTCGTACGATCCATTGCCATTTGCTGCCAGTTTGTACCTGCAATATTCTTAATTCCGTTTGTCCATCTCTCTGGTGGTCTACCTATAGCTCGTCTTTTATATGGTCGCCAGTTCATGATCTTTTTGGTCCAACGTTCGTCTGTCCTTCTTGCAATATGTCCCGCCCAGCTCCATTTCAGAGATGCTATTCTTTCCATGACATCAGCGACCTTGGTTTGTTGTCGAATCCATTGATTCGTCATTCTGTCTCTGAGTGTTATTCCAAGCATACTCCGTTCCATGGCTCTTTGTGTCACTCTCAATTTATCTTTGGATGCTTTCGTTAAAGCTAACGTTTCCGCTCTATAAATGAGCACTGGAAGGACACAAGTGTCGAAAACTTTTCGTTTCAGACAATTATTCATTTTGCTTTTGAAAATTAGTCTGAGTTTTCCGAACGCTGCCCATGCAAGACCAATCCTACGTCTTATTTCTGCAGTTTGGTTGTCCAGACCTACCTTCAGTTTATGTCCTAGATATACGTAGCTGTCGACTCGTTCAATGACAGTGTCACCAATTTTGATTTCTCTATCGTGCCCGATGTTGGTCATGACTTTTGTTTTCGATAAGTTCATCTTGAGGCCAACTTTGCTTGCCACTTCACTTAACTGTTGTAACATAAGCTGAGCCTGACCTAGATTCGCTGCTATTGGTACAATGTCATCAGCGAAGCGGAGATTGCTCGGGCACTCTCCATTTATCTTTATTCCCATTTTACTCCAGTTTAACTTCCTAAAAACACTCTGCAGAATCGCCGTGAATAATTTCGGTGAAATGGCGTCGCGTCACCCTGCCTTACACCTCGGCCAATTCTGAATTTATTTTATTTTTATTTTTTATTTTTAATCGTTTTACGACCAAACAAACAGGCCGGGGCCCAATAATATGTTAGTCGGGAAAATACAAGAAAATCAGAAGTACAATGCCAAGTTTCTTTGCCAGAAAAACAATAATAAAAAAATTAGTAACTGAAAGTGTCTCTAACGAGCTTCTTAAACACCGAAAGTCTAGCATCCATAATATTCAAATCGGAGAAGAGCAAGTCATGATGCTCTTGAATTCGGAAAATCGGTGAGTTCCTCTGGATGTTGGTCTTAATGTTGGGTAGGTAGAACACATTCCTTTGTCGGGTGGATCTAGTACGATGATCAAACGAAAGCTGGTGACGAAGTTTAGAATCGATTCGGCTATGAATCAATTTGAATAGGATCATTTCATCGTTTTCCAGTCGCCTGGATTCCAGCGAATGAAGTCTAAGATGTTGTAGTCTCTTGTCGTACGATTGTCGTTCCATGTTAAACTTGTAGAAAAACATCCTCGAGAATTTCTTTTGCACTCGCTCCAACTGATCGATTGAGTTGTGATAGAACGGACTCCAAACGGACGAACAATATTCAAGTCTGCTACGAACAAGAGAATTATAGAGTGTCACAAAGCTCGACCGATCGGAAAAATATTTGCCACAGCGGAAGATAAATCCAATAAGCTGGTATGACTTCCTCGTAATGAAATCTACGTGATCGCTGAATGACAGCTTCTCGTCGATAATGACTCCAAGATCGGTTTTTGATCGCACTCGGTCAATAACCTGGCCACATAGCATAACCGTGCTCTTATGCAGTTTTATACATGAAATAGCATTTTTGTACACATATCGAATTGTGTTGGAATTCGCTCACTGAATTGCATAAAACTAATTAAAGAACACCCTACGTGGCTCATAAAATTATGATAGTCGATCCGCATGGAACGAACAAGTTAGGACGCATCGGAGTTAATCATGAAACTGCAGTAATACCTGCTAGTGGCTCCTACAAGAGCTCGAAAGTGAACTTTTTGTAGAGCCGAATTAAACCGATGGCCTCTACATTAATTCCATCCTTCGTGATCAGAAGTCTTAAAACGTGCACTATCCCTGACTAAAGTATCATCATTTTATGAGCAACATAGGGTAACTATTGACGTCGTAAGTCCACCGAAAATTAGAAGTGTCAGGTCCGTTCCAAACGCAGCGTTGTCAAAGGACAAGACGCGATATTCTCATATCACGTTGCGTTGAAATTTTTTTAACAATTTATTTGTTCATCCACTGATTCATCCAAAATTCAAATTATGAGGCGCACTTACGGCGTGAATTGGCTAATTTTGTGAGCCATAGTGTCAGTGCCGGACTGGCCCTATGGGCGTTCGGGCGATTCCCGAAAGGCCTTTTGATTTTTGAATGGATAAATGACAACGAAGGGCTTTTTGAAAAATTTCTCCATACAACGCCCGAAGGGCTTTTTTGAGCCAGTCCGGCACTGCATAGTGTCTTGGTAAGTCCATGGTTCCATTGGTCTCTTTAAGTGACAGTATTGGAAAACTAGTGAAACGAAAGTAGTGAAAGGCCTCTACATTTACATCAAAAGTGAATCATAACAAAACTATATTACATTAATCACCAGCAATCGGTATCGCATGTTGCATATATTAATTACTATTTTTTTGTTTTATCAGTGCAAATATTAATGCAAATTTTTTCTACTTTTAGTTCATTTAATTAAAAACATTTTGGTCCAACAACATGTTGTTGTTGTTTGGCTCTGCAATTCTTTGTTGTACGAAAAATGTTTTACTATATAAAGGGAGGGTATCGCATAATAAAAGTCAAAAAACTTCAAGACTTCAACATGTCAAATACTTTACTCATTCTAATCGTAATTGGTGTCGTAGCAGCGCTACAGGTAAATAATTTGCTGAGGTTAAAATGTCGATAATTTGACCAAAGTTCAATTTTTATTTTGCTTCTATAGACTGTGAATGCAGAAGCAGCTAAAGGTGCAGGCTCGTGTACCGCAAAAGGATCATGCATGGGAGCAGATTCTGGTATTGGTGCTGGTAGTTGCACTGGAGAAGGATCTTGCAAGGGTGCTAACACAGGTACAGGAGCAGGATCTTGTACGGGCAAAAACTCTTGTGGACTTGAGGGAGCTGGACTTACGGCTGGTACATGTGTTACTGAAAATTCATGTTCTCAAGTAGAAGACAGCAATGCTTCAGGGAGTGGTTCAGGCAATGCTTCAGACAGTGGTTCAGGCACTGGGTCAGGCAGTGGTTCAGGGACTGGGTCAGGCAGTGGTTCAGGCAATGGTTTATTAGGCAATCTTTTAGGCAATCTTTTAGGCAGTGCTCCAGGCAGTGGTTCAGGCAATCCTTGCGTTCCTCGCCGCTGTAACCAATAATTTATTTGGAACTTCTAATTGTCTATCATTTCCGAAATACATTTTTGTTATCAAGTGAATTTTTGTTGTTCGTTCAATTTATTTTTTCGTAAGCGAATTGAGGTTACCAAAATCTTGATACATCAACCCTTTTGTGCGACCAAAATATTTGTCGACTTCATTGAAGCTGCGGTAATTGAGCAATATGCGAATACATGAAACAATGCATCAAGACGAAATATGGTGGAAATATCAAGATTGAAGATACCTGTAAACGAGAATGTATCGCGACTTATAAGAATCTGAATGTTGATAAATCAAGATTTTGATAAATTTTGATATGAGAATCTTGCACTAACTTCAGCGACATCTACAAGGCGACGTGGATGGTCATTACGAGGAATTTTACAGCAATACGACCGAATTCAACGTCCATACATTCACATTGAACCAATTGAAACATTATTCGATGTACTTGGTGTCGGTGCAAGCGTGTCGTGATTTTAGTGACCCATACTTCAACTTCAAATCACACTGCGGCAAAGTTGTTACAGATACTGTTCGCACGGGGGGTAGAGGTTTGTTTCTTGAAAATCGACACTTTCCAATCTGTGTCACGCTTCATAACTTATCAATTCCGACAGAAAATGCGGACGACATTCCGTATTTCGAGGTAATTAAAGAGCGAAATGCGAATACCGGCTCGTCAGCGTTGAAGATCTATTGGCCGGAACCGGAAAATCCCAACGGCTTTATAGTGGCGTACACTATCTCCTACAAACGAGTCGACTTGGATAATGTTTTGCCTACCGAACAGTGCGTAACAAGTACCATCTACAAACATTTCAACCGTAAAATTCCGGTGCTTCGTTTGTCTAATGGAAATTATTCGGTTTCGGTAAGAGCGACATCACTTCTAGGAAATGGTCGTCCTACGCCATCGCAAACCATTACTATCGATCAGTCTTGTAAAACTATGAGCAATTGAGTAATAAAGTGTACATTGAGTCAAGAAAAGATCAGATTTCCGTGACGAGGGCTTTCTATTGCACACAAAGCAAACTTCAGGTCTCCTAAGGGGCCATTCAAATAGTACGTACTTCACTGGGGGAGAAGGGTTTCGTAAAAAGCGTACGGAAGCGTTAGTCGAGAACAGAAGTACGTTCAAGAATATCCTTTGGAATTTACGTAACAAACTTCAACTTCGGCAAATAACCTAAGTGAGGAAGAAGAGAGAACGAATTTTCAAAGCACTGCAACTAACAGGCAAATGTTGACATTGCTTCATCGTTCGAAAGATAAGTTTTATTTATTTAATTATTATTCATAGTACGCTGTGAGTCTCCGGCATAAATCTTCTGACTTGACGAAAAGAAAAATAAATTTGAACGAAAAGTAGAAACTGAGTTTTAATTTTCTGTAAAGATCCAATACTCACTGCATTCTATCATGCCCGCACGTTAGGAAGCGGGCGTGACGCAAGTCATATACTACAAACAATTGCCACCATAAAGATGAATCCCAACAAAAATCTCTTCGAGAAAAGTGTGACGCAGTCTTTGTAGCACAATTTCTAAAATGAATGATATCGCTAGAGTTGACGCTTTCAGCTTCGTTACGCAAAAATTAAATTTTACACCCAATTTTAGTTCAAACAAGCTGGCTTAGGTTTTCTCATCATCTGCCAAATAATTTTTACCAAAAAAAAATTGACTGGAAACAAACAAAATTTTACCAAAAAAAATCTGCGTCGCATGTGGCAGATAAATTTTCTTGCTGGTCTGTTCCTGAACATTTGCCACTTTGCGACGCAGATTTTTTTGGTAAAATTTTGGTTGTTTCTAGTCAAATTTTTTTTTGGTAAAAATTATTTGGCAGATGATGAGAAAAACTAAGGCAGCTTGTTTGAACTAAAATTGGGTGTAAAATTTAATTTTTGCGTAACGAAGCTGAAAGCGTCAACTCTAGCGATATCATTCATTTTAGAAATTGTACTTCAAAGACTGCGTCACACTTTTCTCGAAGAGATTTTTGTTGGGGTATCAGTCGTTTTAGAAGTTTTAGAACACTGCTTTTTATAACAGTTTACAACAGAAATTTGAAAATTTGAAGAAATTCGAAAATTTGACGAAATTCGAAAATTTGACGAAAATTGAAAATATGACAAAAATCGAAAATTTGACGAAAATCGAAAATTTGACGAAAATAGAAAATTTGACGAAAATAGAAAATTTGACGAAAATAGAAAATTTGTCAAAATTCGCAAATTTGACGAAAATCGAAAATTTGACGAAATTCGAAAATTTTACGAAAATTGAAAATTTGACGAAAATAAAAAAATTGACGAAATTCTAAAATTTGACGAAATTCTAAAATTTGACGAAAATCGAAAATTTGTCGAAAATCGAAAATTTGATGAAAATGGAAAATTTGACGAAAATCGAAAATTTGACGAAAATCGAAAATTTGACGAAATTTGAAAATTTGACGAAAATCGAAAATTTGTCGAAAATCGAAAATTTGATGAAAATCGAAAATTTGACGAAAATCGAAAATTTGACGAAAATCGAAAATTTGACGAAAATAGAAAATTTGACGAAAATAGAAAATTTCGCGAAAATCGAAAATTTGACGAAGAAAGTAATTCTCTATCTGCCACCATTCAAGAAATATCTCTAAAACCCTAATTGACCCACCCATTTCCAACTTTCGACATTTTTCACATATGCCCCTCTGTTCTACTCGTAAAACTCTGAGACTTTGCCGAAGAAAGTAATTCTCTATCTCTCATAACCCAAAAAAATATTAGTCCTTTCATCCTACGCTCGAGTAGCTCAAAATTTGGTCACTCTAATCACTCTAGCTCAAACGAATCTGCCCCGATTTTTAAAATTATTTCTTTGTTCGAATCGTGTTACGAATACCTTTCATTTGATGGGACGCACGCCTCTGTAGGTTTCAATACAGCTAAGGTACATCCGAAAACGCGTTCCCGACCCTCGGAAACCACACTCAGAAACCACAAAATTCTGGTTTTTCCTGGGGTAATGGCGTATCACAGTTTCATTTTTATGCCCACCCTGAGGTTCCTGCAAAATTTCATGGAGATTGGCTGACTGGTTTCCAAGATCGACCGTCGATAGATAGATAGATAGATAGAAACATAGAGAGTAAGTTGAAAGATTTTGATTGTTTGGGAAAAGTCAATTTGGTGTATTTTCTATGAAAAGTGCCTATTTCAAAACGATCTATCTCCGGTAATTTTAAAGCTACATATCGAAGAATTAAGCTTATCTTAATGAGCATAAAATATAAATAGAATTCAATTTTATCGGAATTGCTCAACTTTATTAATGATTCACCAAATATTTCGTTCACCTTTCGTGAACATTATCAATGGTGGTAGCTGGAATCAACATAAAAATCACAGTTACAATCGTTAATCTAAACTTATTCGACTAACATCACCTACCCTATTTGCTTGTCAATTACATAATTATCAACTCCGTTCGTCTAATTCTCAATTTCATGTACATCATTTCCATACTCTAGAAATACAAATTCATTCAAAAAACGATTCAATTTAACGTTCACATCAAAATCTCGCCATTGAACTAACTTGTCTTTGGTGTTAGATTACACTACGTCAATAAATTAATTAGCCGGACGATTGAAAATATCGAAAAAATATAAAACTTCAACCGATCAAAAACAAAACACAACTTTTTTACACGTCTTGTCCTCTACATCCATCAATGATTACGTAACACTACTACCTAAACGCATCTCTTTCTCTTTCAAAATATGATTGTACGTGTTCGACAGAAACTTGCATTCGGTTTGTTTATTCATTGCATTAGGTGTAGTCTTAATGTGAATCATTTCCATGATGTCTCTTTTTTGTTGGTGATTTTCTGTGTGGAGAATCGTCACATTGTCCCAATCAACAATATGTTGCGTACCAGGTTCTTGATTAACGACATGATCACATAGAGCACTATGTTTGCTATCCTTAATCCTTATGTGGTATTTATGATCTGACATCCGTTTTTGCAAAAATTGTACTTTTAGTTCATTTAATTAAAAACATTTTGGTCCAACAACATGTTGTTGTTGTTTGGCTCTGCAATTCTTTGTTGTACGAAAAATGTTTTACTATATAAAGGGAGGGTATCGCATAATAAAAGTCAAAAAACTTCAAGACTTCAACATGTCAAATACTTTACTCATTCTAATCGTAATTGGTGTCGTAGCAGCGCTACAGGTAAATAATTTGCTGAGGTTAAAATGTCGATAATTTGACCAAAGTTCAATTTTTATTTTGCTTCTATAGACTGTGAATGCAGAAGCAGCTAAAGGTGCAGGCTCGTGTACCGCAAAAGGATCATGCATGGGAGCAGATTCTGGTATTGGTGCTGGTAGTTGCACTGGAGAAGGATCTTGCAAGGGTGCTAACACAGGTACAGGAGCAGGATCTTGTACGGGCAAAAACTCTTGTGGACTTGAGGGAGCTGGACTTACGGCTGGTACATGTGTTACTGAAAATTCATGTTCTCAAGTAGAAGACAGCAATGCTTCAGGGAGTGGTTCAGGCAATGCTTCAGACAGTGGTTCAGGCACTGGGTCAGGCAGTGGTTCAGGGACTGGGTCAGGCAGTGGTTCAGCCACTGGGTCAGGCAGTGGTTCAGCCACTGGGTCAGGCAGTGGTTCAGCCACTGGGTCAGGCAGTGGTTCAGCCACTGGGTCAGGCAGTGGTTCAGCCACTGGGTCAGGCAGTGGTTCAGCCACTGGGTCAGGCAGTGGTTCAGGCAGTGGGTCAGGCAGTGGTTCAGCCACTGGGTCAGGCAGTGGTTCAGGCAATGGTTTATTAGGCAATCTTTTAGGCAATCTTTTAGGCAGTGCTCCAGGCAGTGGTTCAGGCAATCCTTGCGTTCCTCGCCGCTGTAACCAATAATTTATTTGGAACTTCTAATTGTCTATCATTTCCGAAATACATTTTTGTTATCAAGTGAATTTTTGTTGTTCGTTCAATTTATTTTTTCGTAAGCGAATTGAGGTTACCAAAATCTTGATACATCAACCCTTTTGTGCGACCAAAATATTTGTCGACTTCATTGAAGCTGCGGTAATTGAGCAATGTGCGAATACATGAAACAATGCATCAAGACGAAATATGGTGGAAATATCAAGATTGAAGATACCTGTAAACGAGAATGTATCGCGACTTATAAGAATCTGAATGTTGATAAATCAAGATTTTGATAAATTTTGATATGAGAATCTTGCACTAACTTCAGCGACATCTACAAGGCGAAGTTTGATGTCGAATAAATTCATGACATAATGCGCACATACGAAGCATTGTGAACTAAGTAAAACAACGAGTGAAACTAAAAATCGTTCAATTTAAAACAAAAGCGATTTATTTTTGGATGATCAGTATGGCATGCTGATCCCAAAATCATCAGTGGCAACTCCGGAACTCACCCGTTCCTCCGAGATTATGTCTCCAATTTCACTCAATGTGACCAGTGGGAGGGAAGACAATTGATTTCTCTGTTTGTTTTTGTTTTTCTGACCTTCAGCTGAGGATGTTTTCATAAATTCCAAGCGTCCTGGAAAAGGACTCAACGCTTGAGCTACACTGGATTTCAATCAACAGAAAAAGCCTGGGTTCCATTTTTGTTTGAATCTTACGTTTTAGTTAGGGAGTAATAAGATAAACCCGCTTCTAGCTGCGAACTTAAAATAAATTTACATAAATTATGACTTTGCTCAAAGCTGCGAGTCCAATGTACCAGCAAAGTACTTCATGTCATCAAAACCTGTTGTTCAGGCAGACCTATATGGAACTTTTCGAAAGACAACCACTGCAAAAACTTGCATCTGAATATCACGAATTTCTAATGAGTCTGCAAAATAAATATGCATCGAATTGAATTTTGGTCCAACAACATGTTGTTGTTGTTTGGCTCTGCAATTCTTTGTTGTACGAAAAGTGTTTTCTATATAATAAAACCGTGAGGTCGTCACACCTTGGTTCACCTGGGTTCACTTAACTTCACCTAGCTTCATCTGGCTTCATCTGGTTTTACCTGGCTACCTGGCTACCTCTAGGACGAGGGTTTGCCTACCCTCCGTCCAACGGCTGCTCGGTTGACCTCTGGGACTAGGGTCTGGCTACCCACCCTCCAATGGCCCGTGGGCTTACCTCTAGGACATGTGTTTGGCTACTCCCCGTCGAAAGGCTACTTAGGTGACCTCTAGGACGATGGTTAGGCTACCTCCAGTCCAACAGCCACTGGGCTGACCTCTAGGACGAGCTTTTGGCTACCCACCCGTCCAATGGCTACCCACCCGTTTTGTACCCGGAACGAAGTAAATTGTCATACGTCGTTTTGGTGACGAAAATCAGGGTAGAACCAGTAATCAACAGATTAGAGTTCGCATTCAAAAGTTCACAGTCCACAAGTGGTTTTTGGCCCCGTACGAAGTACAAAGGGGCTTATAGGATTACGATGCCGTGTGTAATTGACGGAATTCGAAGCAGACGGTAAGGGCAAAGTGTTTGCCTATGTTCATAGATGACGAATCCGCAATAAAAATTTTGTCTGTCTGTCTGTCCGTCACGTCGATATCTTGAGTAAATCAAATCCGATTTCAAATTTTTTTTCCCTGAAAGATAGTCAAAATAGTGAGGCTAAGTTCGAAGATGGGCGATTTTGAGTTGACCCCTCCCGAGCTGGGGCCCCATAAGTTATTTAACGTTTTCCGAAGATATCTCTGGCCAGTTAAAGGCTACACTTGTAAATGATACGTCAAATGAAAGATATTTAGAATACCGATTGACGAAAAAAAAGTTTTTGGAAATTGGATGACCGACTCGTGAGTTAGACCCCTTGGTGTGAACTAGGTACAGGGCGGCAACCCGTTTTTGCTTGAACGTTGGCCAAATTTGAACGGATTTAGATAGATTTTGCTTTATTAGCCGTACCAATCCGGGAAAAAAATGAAATTCGGTTCACCGGAGCGTGAGCTAGGTCTCCTGGAGTGAGCTTATATGAGGCTACTCGGCCATACAGTGAAGGTGGTGTTTTTTGTTAATATCTCGAGTAAAATTTGACTGAATTTCATGATTTTTTTTTGTTTGAAAGGAACTAACGAATGTAAAGCAGCCGTACTACTGTCCACCTCCTTACAAAATGGCCGTCGGCCGCCATTTTGGATTTTTGTAAAAACAATATAAATCGATGAAAATGATAATTACAAAGTCACTGATCAGTGGGAAGTGTAGTTTGTGTTACATTTGAAAGGAACGTCGTACGGGGCTTCGTAATTGCGCTATAAGACGTACACATTTCATAAGAATTTTACTTTACCGACGTTTACGGCCGCATTAGGTTTACGGTAAGAGTAGGGCGACGGACGAATTAAGGTCACGTGCGCAATGGATGTATGGGTTTGTACAGGGCTCAGTCGCAGCCAACGCTCCGACTGTTCTGACGGCTCGTTTTATTTAAGTTCGAAAAGAATGCGCCTAAACTTGAGAATGTTTTCGTTACTATGAAGCTCGAATCAAGACTCTGAAAGACAGATTAGGACACTCACGAAGTCGCCTGGCATTGAACTATGCCGAGTTCAGTAGGAGTTTTCTATATAAAAATCATCAAGTGGCGGGCGTGAGGCAGGTCCTATACATCAAAAAATTTCCAATAAATGTTTTATGGACTAAGGCACATATTTCCATCAACTTTTTGACTTTCCCTTCTTGGCCCAATAACCACTAAACTTGGATATTTGAGACATCAATACGAGTTCAACGAGATATCACATGTGAAAATCGGTTAAGATTGTTGTATGCGCACTCACCAAAGTCGAAATTTTAGAACCCCCCCCCCACGCACGCCAAAATGTATGGAGAAAATTTTCTTTCTACATATTTTTGGATCAAATTTTTGTTGTTAAATTTTTTGCGTACAGGCGCAGTATTCGTCGCCTACAACGACATCGGTTATTTTGTAAGTCAATACACAAGGACTTGCCACCCTTTCGGTGTTTTTGACTCATATTTTAGTACACAAAAAGTTCGCTTCCAAGTTCGTGGAGGAGCCACATTTTAATGATGCACTCCGAGGTGTCTAAACCTGCACTTTCCATAACACGTGTATCATCATTTAAGCGACATAGGGTGTCTAATAGACACTGTCTATTGGTTAATTTTGTGAGCCATAGAGTCTTGGTTAGTCCATGCTTCTATTGTACTCTTTAACTGAGAGGAAACTTAGTGATGACCCTTTTCACTTGGTATTCAAAAATGAATCATAACGAAATAACGAATTATTTTAATCACCAGCAATCGGTGCCGCATGTGTTGCATATATCAATTAATAATATTTTTGTTTAGTGCAAATATTAATGCAAATTTTCGTTACTTTTAGTTCAGTTCATTAAAAACATTCTGGTCCATCAACACGTTGTTATTGTTTGGCTCTGAAATTCTTTCTGATACCGAAAATGTTTTACTATATAAAGGGAGGGCATTGCATAACTAAAGTTAAACAACTTCAAGACTTCAACATGTCAAAGACTTTATTCATTCTAATCGTTATTGGTGTCGTAGCAACGCTACAGGTATATAATTTTGCTGCGGTGATGGCTTAAAGGTCGATAAATAGCAAAACTTTCAACTTTAAATTTTCATTTTGGATATAGACTGTGAATGCATTCTCAACTCGAGGTGAAGGCTCATGTACCGGAATCGGATCATGCAAGGGATCAAATTCTGGTATTGGTGATGGTAGCTGTACGGCAGTAGGATCTTGCAGTGGTGATGGTACAGGAGCTGGAGAAGGATCTTGTACGGGTAAAAACTCTTGTGCGGGTCCGGGAACTGGTCTTGTGGCTGGTACATGTACTGAAGATAATTCATGCCCTTAAACGGAGAACAGCAATGCTCTCGTTGCTTAGCGCTATAACTAATGATTTATGTGGCACTTCTAATTTGTGAATCATTTCCGAAATATATTTTTGTTATCAAGAGGACTTTTTGTTGTTCGTTCAACTGATTTTTTCGTCAGCAAATTGAGTTTCACGTCATTCTAATTATTTTATCGCAGTACCTACTCAGGGGCTGTTCACATGTTACGTCACACTATTTTACGGAATTTTCGATTCAACCTCCCCACGCAAAAGTGGTTAATTTTAACATACATTTGTTAGAGCCTTCACATTTTAATGTAAACTTCCTCCTCCATCCGAGCGTGACGTAATATGTGAACAGCCCCCTCAACCGTTTATGGCTGAAGTTTGGTGTCCTACCCAGTTATCTGAGCGAGATGGTGACATTCAATTGTGATGTCCATAACTTTCTAATGAGGTCGAGAAACAACTTTTGGTTCACGTTCAAGAGAAGCGCGAAAGCGCGTAATTCAGTATTTCATAAAGGCCTCATCAAATTCAACTCATTGCCGAGTGAAGTGAAGCACGAGAGGAGTGGACTAGTTTTTAATAGTAAATTGAGGAGTTATTTGAAGGACGTCAGCAAAAATTTGTGATTTTTAAGTGGAGACGAGAGTTGATTAGAAATTGACTAGGAAGTGTGACTTTTGCTGTAGTCCCTTTTTTATCTGTGATTTGATGTAAACTGTATTTATAATAGCAAAGTAGCTTAATAAATGATTGTCTTATCTTATCTTAGTTGTGGGCTGTGTTCTCAGCTGGATACTGACAGTATGGTGCAGTGTGACTTCAATGTTCTCCAAACAGGCTCGCACTGATGAAACTGGGGGAAGAACAAGGGTTTAAAATGTGATACATCAGTCGTAAATATGAAGTTTTGGTCTGTGATGAGAGTTCTGACGACGAACCTCCTAGTGTGGTTTCATTGAATGTGGATTCGTTGGATTAAACAGTAAAAGACGCACGATCAAAATTTCGTCTAGAATACCATCTGGACGATATCAATCCCTCATTAAGTGACGAAGAACGTGAGCAGTGGAATCAATTGAAGTCCGACAATTCTCATAAAACTGGAAATGCGCCCGTTCAATGGCTTAGGGAAAACGAAACATTTACTTTGGAAGCAGCAAAAATTGGTCCGAAACAAAGAGTGCAACAACCACCAATGACTCGCAAAGAAATCCAACAATTGGAACCAGAGTATGTGCCAGATTACAAATATCACAATGATTCATTCAATGCTGAGTTTGTATTATGTGTCACCATAATGGTATGGTGCTAATTGATCTGAATAGCTCGTTTAAAAATATTGGAACATGGTAATTACATAGATCCTACTGCCCCAGAAACCTGATAGAAAAATGACTGTCACGTCGCTGCTCTTTGACTCCGCCCAAACGTAGATATATGAATGCAGAATACAGTCGCTGTCTTCATATCTCTCGTCGAGCACAATTGATTCTATCTGTCGAATCGCCACAGGCGTACCAACTTTCAACTTTTCATTTCGCTGTCGAAGGTATCACGTCAATCACGACAGTGACTACATTCTGGGCTTTAAAAATCTACATGACACGACAGTTTTCAATTTTCTAGCGGAATTACGTTAGTCTAGGGTGCGTCTCATTTTTGGCTGCCGTTTATAACATCAGTTGGTATGACATGCATCCCATCACATGTTCCAATTTTATTGTTGCACAAATTTATTTTCTGCCACATCTGCCAAAGTATCTGCGGAAAATACAGGGTACGAAGAATATAACCCGGCGTCATTCACACAATGAAACTTTCCTTTTACTTGATAAAAGTTGTAGCCAACACTGAGTTTGCATCAGTAATGTATCGGTGTCACTATGTGGCAAAGTATTCATTTGACCTCAAATAGCTCCATCACTCACTGCAAAATATACGATTATGAAAATCATAACAGCTCTACCGGCTTTCTCATATAGCGTACCAGGAAGCAGACAGTTGTATGCACACGTCAGAGTCAGAGAAAAAATGAGGTCCACCCTAAATTAACATAATCTCCTTGAAAATTGAAAACTGTCACGTTGTTGCTCTTTGACTCCGCCCAGATATAGATATATATAAGGCCAGAATGTAGTCGCTTTCGTTATATCACGACGATTTCCGCGTCGACCACAATTCTCACCAAGCATCCGGGCCACGACGAAACAATTAACAATATCAATCGACCATCACCGTGAATCTACGAACATATAAAATGCACGTCGCACTCCACATCGCAGTTATTGCAACTCTTTTTTAGGCATAGGTGATAATGATGATGATTATCGATAATTATCGATTATCGATAATCGATAATTATCGACTTTTTTTTATCGAAAATTATCAAAAAAATATCGATAATCGATAATTATTGATACTTTGATAATTATCAAGATATCGATAATTCGATATATCGATATTTCGGTCCGAAAATCCGATATTTATCGATATATTCCGATATATCGGTATATTATCATGAATTTTCAGATAAATATCAAAATATCGATATTTTGATAATTATCGAATTTCGATATTTTGATAATTATCGATAATTATTAAATTATCGATAACGATATGATTAATCAATTATCGATAATTTCTTTCGATTGATATTATCGATAATTTTGAACGCCTCCCATCTCTACTCTTTTTGCCCCCTTGCTGGGCGCCAGAGACGTATATGTCAGGTATAGGCATTTCGGTGGCAACGACAGGGTGCACATTGGCAACACTAATTGTGACCAGTGGGTCTACCATTACGAACATATTTCTTGCGACGGTAACGCAGTGGTACATCTGGGCGACATTGTTCCTAGGGGTTGCAACCCCCCCTCAGGGCAAACTTGGAGATACAACAGAAGTGCAGGTAACTGCGTGATGATTAATGGGGATGTATACCTGACAACCGGAACAAGAGCGCCACGCAGGGCCTGATTGGTTATTTGTAACTTTTTCGTTCTTGAATTGATTATTATTAAACCTGACATAGTTTGCTGTAATCCATAGTTTCAATGTTTGTGTGAATGAGTGGCTGGTCATTGGGCTTGGGGCTGTCAGTTCAATCAACAAACAGACTAAACAGACTAAATCCGGAAAAAATTTACTGGAGATAGATAGAAAAACGCCACGCTTTGCTATACGTTCGTATTCAAGAAGACAATATAGTCCTGATAGCGACCTAGTTCTACGTGAGTGAGCACTGGAAGGACACAAGTGTCGAAAACTTTGCGTTTCAGACTATTATTCATTTTGCTTTTGAAAATTAGCCTGAGTTTACCGAACGCTGTCCATGCAAGACCAATCCTACGTCTTATTTCTGCAGCTTGGTTGTCCAGACCTAACTTCAGTTTATGTCCTAGATATACGTAGCTGTCGACTCGTTCAATGACAGTGTCACCAATTTTGATTTCTCTATCGCCCCCGATGTTGGTCATGACTTTTGTTTTCGATAAGTTCATCTTGCGGCCAACTTTGCTTGCCTCTTCACTTAACTGTTGAAGCTGAGCCTGACCTAGATTCGCTGCTATCGGTACAATGTCATCAGCGAAGCGGAGATTGCTCAGGTACTCTCCATTTATCTTTATTCCCATTTTACTCCAATTTAACTTCCTAAAAACACTCTGCAGAATCGCCGTGAATAATTTCGGTGAAATGGTGTCACCCTGCCTTACACCTCGGCCAATTCTGAATTTCTCCGTGCTCTTATGAAGTTTTATACATGAAGTAGCATTTTTGTACACATATCGAATTGTGTTGGAGTACCTTGAGTCTACTCTACATTCGTCTAATGCGTCCAATATCGACCATGTTTCCACTGAATCGAAAGCTTTTTCGAAGTCTATGAATAGCAAGACTATGTCGATGTTGTATTCACGACACTTCTCAATAAACGTTCTCATCACCTGCAAATGGTCGTTTGTGCTGAAACCAGATCTGAAAGCAGCTTGTTCAACAGGTTGGTAGAAGTCGAACTTGTTAGTGTTCCTCTTCGTAATGATTTTCATAAACAACTTGTAGAGTGTTGTCAATAGGCTTATGGGCCGGTAATTTTCCAGCTTTGTTATGTCTCCTTTTTTATGCAGCAATGTAATTACCGCATTTTCCCAGGCTTCTGGTACTTCTTCCCATTGGAGACATTGATTAAACAAAGCCGTGATTGTCTTTAATACGGAGTCTCCACCTAGTTTAATGGCTTCCACTGGAACACCATCTTCTCCGGGAGACTTTTTGTTTTTCATCTCGGCTACTGCGGCCTTGACTTCATCAACAGTTATGTCGGGCATATCCTCCGATCCCACGTTTCTTATTATTGGTCTATCTTCGGTTTCTTCAGACAGAGTCCAACGAAGATAGACCAGCATACTTTAGGGCGCATTAAATAGATAACAAATATTAAGGACCTAAAGTCATGTTAATTTTTATAACATCTTGTTGAAATTTGTATTTCTATCTGTCTACCAATAAAATTTTAATAAAATGCAATAGAAATGGAGGCAAAACTTTTTGGAATTACTAGTGGAAATAAGTGGAAGCTAACTTTCACCTTTCTAAATTATCTGATTTACGCAAATTAAAATTGATTAAAAGTTATCTTGGACAATCGACGGTGATCTTCCTTACCTTTTCGATACAGTATAATTACCATTCCGTTACAGTATCATTACCGTTCTGTTACAGTATAATTATCGTTTCGTTACAGTGTTATGATCAGTTCCGTTACCGTATTGTCATCGTGCAAATTGCTGACGTTCCCTAATGCTGCTTCGGGAATGGAATTTGTTGAGACCGACTCAAGGCATGCGACAGACGGGGACGGAATTTCTAGCGGTAAAGATGAGGATGTGTTGGAAACGTTCTGCGACGACGACTTAGAAAAGGACGAGCCACAGGACAATACGACCGTCATCATCGGTAAGATCGCTTGGCCGCCAAGTCAGGAGCGTACCAAAGACATACCGACCGACTCGGACTCTGCGAAAAAGGCAGAAAATGCCACGGCTGGGAACGATCGGTCTAGTCTGAGGCCACGTAAAAAGAGAAAGAACTTGTGTGGAGCCGAAAAGAAACGGAGACGCAAGGCCAAAGAGGCTACAGAGGCCTTAGCAAATCCAGATCCGGTTCCGCAAAATGTTCGATCTACGGACCAGAATTTGAGAAAGAGAGACAGAAGTCTGAACGGAGAAGACTCCGCCTTCAAAACGAATTCTGAACCAGACGCCCCCATCGAACCAGGCTACCGCTACCTTTACATCGGTGGTCCTAGATTCAATGATTTATTATGTGGTGGGAGCGAACACGACCCTGAACCACACGCAAGTGGAAGCTGTCAGGGGCAACATAATCTGGGAGCTTGAACAATTTTTCGGTTCGGGCACGATGGCACCCAGTTTTCGAGACTTTGAAGAAGGCGAGTCGGGACTGGGGCTTAAATGTGCTGACATAAGGACGGTCGATTGGCTCCGTTCGATAGTACCGAAGCTCAAGCCCTGGAGAAAAGCGTCGTTGAAGGTAGTCACGGAGGCTGAATGGGAAGCCATGCGTGAACCCATTCGGCTGCTTCGAATGACTGTTGTTGTTCCTTGGCCGACGACGGCGTCATATTTTATGGACGTGCTTCGTTCACACAACCCGTTTCTGAGAACGCGGCATTGGGAAATAAAACATTTTCAGAACAGAGGCAACAGCACGAAATTCTACCTTAAGGTAGACGAAACTTCCGTTGAACTGCTTCGGGCTAGAGGCTTCAAAGCTTTCTGGCTGCTGAACGAAATCGAGTTCAAATTGGACAAATCGAATGATGGAGCTGGCGTCAGAAGCCAATTGACGGCTGGACCATCGACGACAGACAAAAACGATACAAACCCTGCACCAATGGCCTCGAATGTAGTGGCTGCACCTTCCGGTTCGGTGTTGACAAAGGCTTTTAAGTCACTCAAAACCACTGAATCGACTGAAGTTGTGGCTCCTACAACTGAGGCCGCATCAGCGGTTTTGTCTTCGACTGAAATCTCAATAGGACCGACCCAAGTTACGGACCTCAGAGGCAAGAATCCGTTCTCCGGAAAGGCTGATACTCCAGTCCTAAGTCGCAAGGCTAAGGCTGGTAAATCGGCTACTCCGAGAAATCGGACACACACTCCAGCACGATCCAACTTGGAACTGACAGGGGCTAGTCGAAAGACTGGAACCGTTAGGCCCACAGTTGGTGAAGGCATGGTGACACGGAGAGTGGACCCCTCTACCGAGAGGAACGCTACCTGTCCTGAAAAGGAGACTTCATAAAAAGGACTACCGTCTTTTTAACCCTACCTCAGTCTCCAAATGGATACTAGAGAGATAAAATTTGCACAGATCAACTTGCACCACTGCAAAGCTGCCACAGTGAATGTTTGCCGTGACATAGCAGTGGGGCATACAAATGTAGCAATGATCCAGGAACCCTGGGTAAATAACTCTAAAATAATGGGCTTCGGTCTATATATAAATAGAGTCTTTAGCGCTGGCAACGGTGGCAGGACCAGAGCGGCTATCTATGTGGCCCCTATCCTCGAAGCGATGCTCATGCGACAATTTTCGGATGAAGATACCACTGTGGTAAGAATCACTCGTGAAATCGCTTACGGTGGAGACTTTCTAGTGGGATCTTGTTACATGCCCGATACGGCCGAAACGCCGTACACTGAGCTTTTGACTAGAGCAATTGAATTCTCAAAAGAGAAAGGGGTCCCTATTGTTCTGGGCTGTGATGCGAATTCACATCATACGGTCTGGGGAAGTACGGACATCAATCGAAGAGGAACTCTCTTGCTCCAGTTCATAGCAGATACGAATCTTAGTATCATGAACAGAGGAAACATTCCGACGTTTGTGACTAGGAATCGAAGAGAAGTACTGGACCTCACTCTTGCATCGGAGGACTTAGCGGATCAAATCCATTCGTGGAAGGTCTCTCTGACGCCCAGCTTTTCAGATCATAGAACTATCAGGTTCAGCTTGAAAGAGTGGGTGACAAAGGTAGTGAGGTTCTGAAACCCCAGAAGGACAAACTGGGAGCAATATAGGATGTTTCTAAAGCAGCATGTGGAAAGAAGGCTTGAGGAGATCATGCCTAAATCCTCGGCTGAACTGAATGAGGCTGTGGAGGAAATCACGTGGCTGCTGACGAAAGCCTATGAATCCGCATGTCCGGAAACGAAGGCTGTTCGGAAAAGTGATGGCAAGCTCTGGAGCGCCGAGGTAGAAAGACTTAGACTCAGAGCTAGAAGAGCGTGGAATAAGGCCATGAGAACGGCCACGGATACGGACTGGGCCACGTATAAAGAGCCCCAGAAGGCTTTCAGAAAGACAGTTTTGCACAGAGCTAAAGAGGCTTGGAGGAGGTTCTGCGCAGAAATGGAATATGTTCCAGATTATGCCAGGATCCACAAAATTCTCGCTAAGGACTCTAAGCTACTGCCAAGCTCGTTACGGAGGCCTGATGGCAGCTTTACTGGTAGTGGTGAAGAAACGGCCAAGCACTTGCTAGAGGCTCACTTTCCTGGCTGTGGAGGCGATAAAGCCGAAGTTGAAACACCAGATATCTTCCCTCCAACGGAGGAGGACTGGGCCTTGACTAGGCGAATTGTCACTATGGAAAGACTAAGATGGGCTATAGGCAAGTTCAAACCGTTCAAGTCGGCGGGTGATGACGGCATCTTTCCGGCTCTTTTAAAAGAAAGTGGAGAGATACTGTTGAAACCGCTATGTGAGGTATTACGAAGCTCCTTAGCCCTTGGTTACATACCGACCAAATGGGAAAAGGTGAAAGTAACTTTCATCCCGAAACCGGGAAAACCATCTCACTGCACGGCTAAGGATTTCAGACCGATCAGCCTTTCGTCGTTTGTTATGAAGACTTTGGAAAGGCTGATAGATTTCTACATCAGGGATGAAATTCTGGCGGAGTTTCCGCTTCATTTCAACCAACATGCGTACCAAGCAGGCAAGTCCACTGATTCAGCCCTGCATAAGCTGGTAGCGAAGGTGGACCAATCATTGCTGGTGGGAGAAGTGGCCTTGGGATGTTTTATGGACATCGAAGGGGCCTTTGACAACACCAGTTTTGATGTCATTCGCCAAGCGTTGGTTGAGAGAGGAGCGGGAAGGTTGAGAGAGGAGCGGGAAGGGTGATAGTGAGATGGGTGAGCGCTATGCTCAGAGACAGAACCGTTGAATCACACGTGTGTGGTCATAAGACCAATCTCTGGGTAGCGAAAGGATGCCCTCAAGGAGGCATACTATCACCAATACTCTGGTGTCTTGTAGTAGACTCCCTCATCAAAAAGTTGAATGATGAGGGAATCGCTCAAGGGTACTCGGATGACCTGACGATTTTGATCAGGGGAAAGTTTGAGAGTACATTGGGAGACCGTGTGAGGGCTGCGTTGAAGATTGTGGAAAAGTGGTGCCACGAGAAGGGCCTGAGAGTGAATCCTAGAAAGACCGACCTGGTGCTCTTCAGCAGAAGACGCACTGGATCGGAACTTGTGGGTAGGATCAGGCTATTCGACGTCAACGTGGAACTCTCGCCCCAGGTTAAATACCTGGGAGTGACGCTTGATAGCAAACTTAACTGGATTGCTCACGTCAAGGACAAAACGCAGAAGGCTTTGACGGCTTTTTGGATCTGTAAGAACTCCTTCGGGAGGAATTGGGGTCTGCCGTCGAAGGCTATTCTGTGGCTCTATGAGGCCGTCATCAGACCCATGATATGTCATGGGTCGGTGGTGTGGTGGCCGATACTAGACATAGAGAGAGCGCGGAAAGAGCTAGGGGAAATTCAAAGGCTAGTGTGCATTTGCATAACTGGAGCTATGCAGACCACAGCTACCGCGGCCATGGAGACACTGCTGAATGTACCACCGCTCGACCTGATAATTCAGGCTTTCGCCACGGCGGATCGGTTGGTGCAAAATGGCTTGTGGACTTCTAACTTCCGGGCAGGGCATGGGAAAATATGTGGCGTGGTAGAAAGCCCAGTTTTCGGTATGCCCAGAGACCGGATGACACCGGTGATTGACTTCACGAAGCGATTCGACGCTACCTTCTTAGGCAGAGCAGACTGGCTTAACGGCTGGCCTACTGGCCTATCAAGGGGAAGTAAAGTCAGATTCACTGACGGTTCGAAAACTCCAAATGGAACAGGAGCTGGAGTGTATGCCCCCGAAACGGGGCTAGGCAATTCACCTGGGAGAGATCGCCAGCGTACCTCAGGCGGAGCTTTATGCGGCACTCATGGGAGCACATGAAACTCTGCCTATAGGGACGCAAGGCGAAGAGGTCCTTATATGTCTTGACAATATAGGAATGATCAAGGCACTCGTATCGCCCGTAGTCACCTCCAAGCTGGTGAAGGAATGTAAGGAATACCTGAACCTTCTTGGTCTGAGCAATCGGATCAATTTGGTCTGGGTACCAGGGCATTCCGGCGTGGAGGGAAATGAGGAAGCAGATAAGCTGGCCAAAGAAGGCTCGGCGACTCAGGCAAACGGGCCAGAACCGTACCTTCCGATTCCCCAGTGAGAGTGTAAAAGAGCACTGGAAGACTGGGTTAAGCGTAAACACGCAGAACGCTGGGAAGCGTATAACGGAGGCGTTCACACGAAATGCTTCTTCCCTAAGCCTAACAAAAAATGGGCCAAAGATTTGCTCAACATGGACCGAAATCGCATTAGAAGAGTAGTAGGAGCGATTACGGGACATTGCGGGCTGAATCGGCACATGAATAAGTTGAGGCTTTCGGACACTCCGAGATGTTCCTGCGACCTAGAAGAAGAAACGGGTGCACACTTGATATGTGACTGCCCCAAATTTCTTCAACTAAGACGCAGGATGCTCGGAGACTACGAGGTGGTTCCTTCGGAAATTGCTGCAATAGGACCTGACATCTTAGACAGGTTCCTATCGGCAACAGGAAGGCTACCATGATTTACATGATGACCGGGAATGGAAACAAAGGATCAACAGATCTGTGTTTCGAGATCTTAAATGATCGTCCCAAACTGATAAATCTAAAAATCACTCGGCAACCATTTCAACAACAATCTTTGCACGCTCGATCTCGTCGGAAAAAATATATATGAAAAACCATTTTCGGCCGGTATTCTACGATAGTACGAGAATTTCGAAATTTTTAAGTAACTGAAAACGTCGTTTATGTTACTCAAGAGCAAGAAATGTTTTTTGGTGTAGCCGATGATTTAAAACTATACGATCTACATTCGATGAATTTGCACAAGTTGCTAATGAATGAAATAAAATTTCCAACATCGTTTTTTAGTTTCTATGAGTTAAGCGGTAAACTTGTTTTCGGCCCCAGAACTCCTAGGTCGGCCAACACTTGTTTTCGAATCTAGATTCACGCAGAATCATTCATTTTTATTGGAATTTCCTTTGGTCTGTCATTTTTACAAAAATTCAAGAAAATTTAGAAATTTTAGAAAATTTTAGAAAATTTAGAAAATTTAAGAAAATTTTAGAAAATTTAGAAAATTAAAGAAATTTTTAGAAAATTAAAGAAAATCAAGATAATTTTAGAAAATCAAGAAAAATTATCTAAAACACAGGCAGTGCTTTTCAGTGTATGCTGGAGTTATTAAGCCAAATGAGAAACTGTCAGACCGTACAACCAGATTCTGCTTTGAACGATGTATACTACGCCTTAAAGGCCTTCATAAAGAAGTTTGTTCAGTCGAATTTGCCCAAAACGATCACCACTTCCATGGATTTTTGGAGCGATAACGTGAAAAGAATCTCTTACATTAACTATTGGATCTACTGGATCAGCGATACGTGGGAAATGCAGAAATTGTGTCTCGGATTGAAACGTTTCCCTCATCCACACACTGGAAAACTTCTTGCTGACGCGTTCAATAAAATCAAGGAAGAATTTGAGTTGACTGCAAAGAAATTCCTCGCCGTCACTGTCAATTCCAAGCAGTTCAAGTGCCCCTGAGCATCATTTTTCCGAAACCGGGTATTACGTAAATAAAAAAAAAGCCAATGTCGATCCACTGACCGTCGAAAAAGTCATATTCGTTCACGACAATTTCAAATACATTTCCAATACAATGTAATCAAAATGAAGTGCAAAGTTAGTTAGGTGACCCAACTTAGGTCTTTGTGTCTTGCATTGTTTTGTTGGTCGTGATGATATTTTTAGTTTAGGAGATTAAGAGTACTTTTTGTTCAACCTGTTTGCGTTAATAAAAATTGAAATTTTAATGAACTTTAGACTTATATGTTTGATTTTCCTAACAAAACCAGTTCAACTGGTCCAGTTGCAGTTCATTTTTCCCTCAGTATTCTATATTTCCTCTTTGCACTGCATTTACCAGTATAAAATTGAATTTTCTTGCTGAATAATTAAGTTTTTATTAGTTTTTCTAATAAAAATAAAATACAAATTACCCCCACTAATACGCTCCAGCCGCGCCGTTTTAAGCCGGCTCAGGATGTGCGGCCATATGCAATTTTCACAGAAAACCGTCAGCTCCATTCTGAAGGCCATTTGGCTAGATGTGTGCACCGCCGATTTTACGCCGGCGCGCCGCCGATTTTTGACTCAATTTTCGACGCACCGCCGCCGATAAAAATTGACCAACTCCGCCGCCGCCGATTGCATAAATGGTACAATAAGCTCTTTTGACAACGGATAGCCAGCGTCACCGTACAAATGCGGAGGATTCTCCCACTCTCGGAATTTTTGCTCCAGTTTTGCTTCGGGTTTTGCATATGTCCGTCATGTCTACGACCAACGACCGAACCGAACATCTTGAAAATGATTCCATTGGGTAGCATTACGGACTGATGTTTGATTGAGTGGAAACGTTTATGACCGTTGTAGAACTAAAGAATGTTTTTCAGAAAGTTAAAAGTTGAAAAATGTATTAGAATAGCAAATGAACCGCTCTCTGATCGTCAACGGGTCGACACACTGCTCTGACTGTTCCGTCAATGAATCCGAAACAGCGTTTGTATGGTGACCCCATAGCAGCTATACTGCTACATAACTCCTCTAATTTATCCTGAGATAGGAATGTATGATCGAAACTTTTCAGAAGACGTCCTTTTCCTTTCGATATAAAGTCAACCATAAAATTGAAAATTCCACTCAATGCACCACGCCCTCTCGGGAAAAATTTCATTTGATCGGCATATCTAGGACCTTAACTCGAGTATCAAAAGAAATTTGGTTTGGAATTCCCAAAGCAGAAATTAATCTCGTAATGTCGTCCTTGTAGAAGCGGAAATGAGTGTGGCAGTACGAGTCAACAAGGTCTGCTAAATTAAATGTTCCAGGCTCTTTTTCCAAGTAATGATACGCTCGATTCTTAGTGTTTAAAATAAAATCGGTAACAGCGACGTCTTCGTCATCTTCTCCTTCTAACGCAAGAATAATATCAATTGAATCAAGGGCCTTTCTACCACTATCATCTTGTAATGCCAGAATTAGGTCAACTGCGACGGTATCCATATTTTCTTTTTTCACTGCGTTGTCAAGTCAAAAATGCATCTTTAATTAAATATTTTAATCAATTGCACTTCGCCGTGTGACAAATGTCAGACGTTTTCAGTAATGTAGCCTCAAAGCCTTCTCATTCAAAAATTTGAAACAAAGAAACTACTCTTGCGATTGAAAAGGCATCAATGATTCATTGTTATACAAGCACTTGTATTGTTCAATTGTCAAATCGCGTCAACGTGTTGCAATCATTCACAAATTATTCCTTTAGTTAATTAAATAAAAGTTTTCATTGAGAATGAGAAAACGAAGTGAAGATCAATTAGTTCGTTTTGTGTGGAGTCGTTAAATCGAATACGATTATTTGCTTTTGCTCGAAGTTCAGGATAAGAATCCTTTTTCGTTTAAAAAACCGAAAGCGATATGGGAGGATATTGCTGCTGTGTTGCGGATGGGTCATCTGAAAATGAAGGTTACCGAGAGGAGTTGCAGAGAAAGGGTGAACGAGTTGTCGAAGAAGCACCGAAAAGACGAGAGCATAATCATACGATCGTAAGTCAAGGATATCGTTATGATGGTGAATCAAATTCTGTTACAAACGTCAACAGCATTTTCAGCGACCAGAACATGTCGTTGGCAGAAGAAGAGGAAATGCTTCGTCAATGTGCATTGGAGATAGAAGTGGACTCGCCGGTATAACTTCTTCAACATTTTTCATATTGCGCGAATTACACTCCGTTTCATATCTTCGAATACAGTGTTAACAGTAGGAAGACAGTCATCGACTACGGTATCGATCGCAGTAAATTGACCATTGTCCACGAAATCGACCGCAGGAAACCGACCATTGACTCCTGCATCGACCGCAGGAAATCAACCCTTGACTACTGCTTCGACCGCAGGAAACCGACCATTGACTACCGCTTCGACCGCAGGTAATGCACCATCAACTGTGGCGGCTCCGAAAAACAATTCACAAAGTAATCGTTTTTAGAATCCAAAAAAGGATCTGGTCGGATATCTTGATAGAAAATCGGAGATATATACATGTACATTTTACTGGTACTGCAAATTATATAGTCTATTTGTTTGCAGAGAGAAATGCTATATCGGAAGGATGAGATTCGCATTCGACAAATGTAGGTTAAAAATAGAGAGAACGAAATCGAAATTCGCCGTCTAAAGACCATTGCAGAAAGTGACCATAAAATAAAAATGCACGAAGCGTAGGTCCAAAATAGAAAGGAAGAACTTCAAATTCAGCGTCTCAGAGCGGAGGCTGAGGCAGAATAGCGGAAACAGATGCTTAAACTGTTGACGAAGCTCATCAGCAAAAATAATTAAAAATTCATTTTCTTTTGCGTTTTTTTAACTTATATCTTCGAGGATACAAATTCCCTTATCTGATTCCTCTGAATGCATTTAAACTGAACTGCACTGTGAACTATAATTGCCATTTTACTATTACAAATTGTTATGAAGATCCTCAAATGCTTGTCTTACATTTAGAAGAAACATGCTGTTAAACTGAGAACCCACTTGCATATCAGTCCCTCATAAGGCAGCAGTCTGACATCTATGTCAAATTGCCGCATTACCAAATACAAAAAACATTTGTTCTAAGAATATTTCAGACACATCATGAACAGATTCACCATATTAAGGTTGATTGCATAAATTTTGCAAACATCCGTGACTCTGACATATGCGAAGTGCTTTTTAACGTTACAATTGCGCAACGGACTATTTCTAACATTAGCACTATCCCACTAATGTTGCTAAAATAACTTAGGAAAAAACCTACATTTTCTTCAGTCTCTCCTGGTTGATCGCTCTGCATGTTAGTTTTCTCACACAACACCGCGCGTTCGTTTTCGTCACTCTTCCGTTTGATCTGAAAAAGTAACCAAAAATAGTGTAGAAAAGTAAAAATATAAGTAGAATGTCAACATCATCTTCCACTTGTGACTTCCAGACGCAGAATACGTAACCAAAACTGGTTTAAAATATTTTGCAAGTTTAATTAAAGGAATCCCTTTGTAGAGGTTTTTCGGTTGATACTTATGTAGTCCAAAAAACGAAACGTTATTAGTGAAACCTTCCACTGCCATAAATGTCATAGTACTAAAAGTCCATCAATGTCAAACAAAAGTGGATTTTGTTTAGAATTACGTAGAATAGCTCTGGAAGCGGATTTTGGTCGAATTGGGAAAAATCACTTTGAAGAAAAATAATGGAAGATTTATGTACATTCTACAATTTCTTTAACTCTAGGTGCAAAAACGCAACGAAAGTAAAAAAACAAGGGATGGTCTGTCTTCCGTCCGGAGGATATACCGGAAATTTCATAATGTTGTGACATAAGCTGTGAGTACTTCTAAGTTGGAATCGGCCGAGCGGACATTTATTTTATTTTTATTTTATTTACCATAAAGCCAACCGCAAAAAGCTTACTGGCTCATCAAATAGTACATTTAAAGATAACTCAAGGAATTCACACTATTACTAAGCAAGTGAATTCAGGCAATCACCGGAGGTAAGTTGTTAGCCCAGTCTGTTTCATCGTCAATACGCATCACAACCCGTGCAAAGCCAGCAGTGTTTATCGTCCATAATCACGTCGTATTCATGTGTTGATGATGAATATTACGGTCCACCGGTGCAAACGAAAAAGAGAAAGAAAAAACGTTATATAGACGCCGTAGCAATGGAACAATCGTAAAAACATATCATCTCATAGGCAAAACGAACCCATGGCTCCACAACATTCAGTCAGTCACTTCCATCGACTTTACTGCTGAACGGAATGCACAACGCGTAACCTCATAGTTGAAAAGGTGCGCGAACAAATTGAAAACCCTCGTGTTACGAACGCGAATCAATCGAGCAACATTATTTTGACGAAAGATTCTTTGAACGATCCCTTTTATCTATTGATCGTTGCCATATGTGCATTTATAGCAAAAGTCATGTACTAATTACGTTGACCATACCGGAAAGACAGAATTTAATCGAAAGACGTGCAAATCGAATCATATAGAATAAAATTTGTTAGATTCCGTCTCATCCTAAAAAATTACAATTAATTCTCAATTCGTTCGTGTTGTGTAAATAGCCTAGTTTATGCGTGGTCAATTTATTTGTGTAAGCCCGTTGTGGTCATAGGATTTACACGAAGAGTTGCACGACGATAATATAGTTTACGACAGGTGTACGCGAAATACTATTCGTAAGTTTGTTATTGGCATCCACGTTTACATCTAGGGAAATTATTGTAATTTCTTTCTGTTTTTTCAATGTTTTAGAATTTTAAAGCTCTCAGTTGATTTGAGAACAATAAACGAGTAAATCTACAAATGGATCGTTTTACTCTCTGGTCAGCAGTGCTATTAGAAGTTTAGTTACAAACGCCTGGTCGTAACATGAAGTTAACCGGCTCAAACAACCCGTAATTCGTACGATGCTTCACAACCGTCAAGTAACTCACATTGCTTAACACCCTAACCGGCTGACTCACTTTAATTTTCGAGAGCAGGGCAGGGGAATCCAAACGACCTCTCAGAATGTCATAAACGAACATCGCCGATAAATTGAGTCTCCTACGCGACAGCGGCTCTATCTGCATGGACTCGCACCTACTGACATACGAAGGGAGACGATAATTCTCGTCGCGTCGCACGGTTCTTCTCAGTGCGTAAATCACAAACTTCCTTTGTATAGATTCGATTCTGCCGCTGTCATGGAAAGAATAGCATCTCTGAAATGGAGCTGGGCGGGACATATTGCAAGAAGGACAGACGAACGTTGGACCAAAAAGATCATGAACTGGCGACCATATAAAAGACGAGCTATAGGTAGACCACCAGAGAGATGGACAAACGGAATTAAGAATATTGCAGGTACAAACTGGCAGCAAATGGCAATGGATCGTACGAAATGGAAAGAAGTTGGAGAGGCCTACATCCAGCAGTGGATAGAAACAGGCTGAAAAAGAAGAAGATTCTGCCGCTGTAATTATGATAGTACGGGGCCCAAACAACTGACGCATATTCAAGGTAGCACTCGTTGCAGCTGATAGGATGTCGAGATCTCTTGCACGCCATGTACTTCTTGTGGTCCTTCGACATCCTGTTCTTCAACGTAAGAAGTGACTTGGTGTACCACGGAGGATGGCCATTCGATCCCATTTTCTTAAAAGGAACAAATCGCTTGAAGCCTATCAACAATAGGTCGTAAAACCGATCCACGATGGTGTCGACGTTTGAATCTAAGGGTAGCTCCTTTTCCCATTCCACTGACGCCAGGTATTCGTCGAGCCCGACATAATCGGCCTTCTTAAAGTTGAACTCATGTTCTTCATAATTGAACTCAACAACATCATCAGTTCCAATCGCTACTACGATCTCTAAGGGGTCGTGGTAGTTATCGATCTTGATCATAGGACGAACAGACTTGTACACCGAAACGTCACCTGGCTCGCTGGTAAAAACCAGGTCGAGAATCCTGCCACAATAATTAGTCACGCCAATCACTTGCCCCAGGCCTGCGCCAAGTAGACTGTACACAAGGTCAGCAGTAGTACCCGTACCGACGCCGTGCGGTAGCAGAGAGCCAGCTGAGCACTGAAAATTATTCAGAGTTCCACCCATACGTTCATTCGAATCATCATTAGACTGCGGTAACCAGTTCACATCCGGTAAATTGAAATCGCCCAACACATACATTACATCCTCAACGCCTAGATCGACATGGTCAATAACCCTTTCTAGAGCGATCGTATACCGTTGGTACACTGCGACAGGGGACTCTGACGGAATATAGAGATTGCAAATGAAAACGTTCTTCTTGCCCAACCGCAATTTTACGACAATCAATTCTACATCCTCTGTTTGAGGAACGACAACCATTTCGCTAGGAATGCTAGACTTAAAAGCTACCAGGACTCCTCCTAGTTTCTCGTGCACACTGTTCAATTCAGATCTATCACATCTGTAAACGCAAAATTCATTAGTATTGAACAACTCACCGTCGTAAACATTTGCATTGAGTCCTGTCTCCGTTAGTGCTATGGCGTCGTAGCTAGTGCTGCATCCCGTCGATGATAATTTGAAATCTTTAGTTTTCGTATTAATAGATGGGTGTTGAGTCGGTGCTAAAGTTGTCGCCAAAGTGTCTGTCAATATCATACCTTGTCTCTAGTTTCATTTCAAAAACAAGTTTATAGAAGATGTCTGTCACGATGACATGTTTGGTATCTTTAGAAAGCTTGGTTCCAAGACTAGCTAATAAATATAGACTTCATCAAATAAAACTATATTAGTAGAATATGTAGTCACGGTTCATCGAAGGGAAAAATCTCTTTTACTCAAAATTGCATCACGGTACGGGTACTGTCCTAAAAATTACAAACGACTTGAGTACCTTTCTGGTTAGACTTAGCATAACGATAAGTGTGAGACATCAGCTGGGAACGTAATTCTCCAGATATCGAAACCTTATGATCGGAAATCCTCAAACGACAAGTACTTTGTGTTGTAGAATTTGTTTACCCAGTCCAACGAAATGTCGCCTTCTAAATTAGAACGCAACATGTAGAAACATACATCACCATTTTCCTTTTCCGGTTCATTAACGTATTTGACATTTAAAGATTTACCACGTTCAATGATTTCTTTACCGATACATAATTGATGTTGAAACGGACGCTTATCCTTTAAATATTCTTTAGAACGTTGACTTACAATGCCCAGTGCTATTTGCAAAAACATTTTCAATGGATGGCGTTGGTGTTCCGTTTGACATCTCTTGAGTGTGGAATTGAAACTTTCCATGACATTATTATATTTTGGAACACGATAGCGGCATCCAGCGTACCATGTACGATTTTTCGAAAAAAAAAGATTTGCTCAAAATTCGTGTGGCTTCCGGTTCAATGCCACTCCACTTCGTAACGAACAGTTTACATGCAGCATCAAAACTGCTTTCCGAGTCACACAGTTGTATGGTCTTGACGTCATCGTTAAACTTCGGTCGGTTCTTTGCATTTTTGAATTTGTATTTTTTGATGTTTAAAAGAACGTGAAAAAAACACATAATTTTAAAAAGATGAACATCCTCTGGTGATGTGTCCTCATCCATATCGACATCAGCGCCAAACACAGCTTTAAATCCATTGTATATGTAATCCGGCAACTTGCTGTGCGAATGCTCTAAATTTTTACGGTACAGCACAAAAGAAATTTTGCCCTCGATATTAGTCTCATCGTTGGAATCATTTTCTCGTTCAGATCCATTAGCATTGGAAACAATGTAATCAGTTTTAGCAATTACATAATCGGCATCGCATTGGACTCTGCTCATACGTTTAACTCGATTACAGCGATATAATGTTTTCTTGCCATTTACAGAATCATAAACACCGCGGTATGACCAACAATCCTCATTCTGAATGAACTGTTTAACATCATTTTCCGAATCAAAAGTTTTTTCAATTGACCACAACACCTTCGGCGGTTTAGCCAGGCTTGGTGTCGAAATAACTAATTTTAAATAACTAATTACCAAATTAACTAATACTTAAATAACTAATACGTCAATAACTAATAAGCAAATAACTAAAACTAAAAAAAAGAATGACCAAAATAATTAGTAGCGTAATTAACTAGCAAAATTATTTTATGAGATTAATTAGTTTGCAATACGGGGGCTCCGCCCCCAAACCCCGCGCCTGCGGCGAGCTTTCGTTTACCGCCTTGCAGACGTTCATGTAGCGTAATTAACTAGCACAATTATTTTATGAGATGAATTAGTTTAAAATACGGGGGCTCCGCCCCCAAACCCCCGCGCCTGCGGCGAGCTTTCGTTTACCGCCTTGCAGACGTTCATGGGGCTCTGCCCCAAACCCCGTTCCACCCCTTAAACCTCGCAAGGGGGATACTCCCCCCTTGACCCCCCTATGCAGGGGCTGCCGTCCCTTGACCCCGCTTTTTTTTTACATTTTTTCAACTTTCAAGATCTAGCACCTTCTAGTTTTACGTACTTACGAAATTACAATTATACAACCTAAATTTAAACTGCCTTACAGCAGGCGGCCTTACGGCAAACTTCAATCTTCTTACTAAATTATGTTAACTAGTCAATGGAAACAAAAACAATACATTTCAAATATTTATTAAAGTGTGAAACAAGCACTAAATTTAGTCCTTACATCGAAACGCCCGAAAAAAGCAAAGTATGACTACAGTCGAGGAAATTTAGTTTTCGGGTTTTCCAAAGGTATTAATCTTATTTAACCCACACTTTATCCCACAACAATGGAATCCACAAATTTAAATTTAGTTAACACAACGGTCACAATGACGCCGCTGCAGTCACGATTTCAAAATGTGATATAGGGTGGATAAACTAAATTTTGGTTTTGGTTACATTTTCTCTTGGTTTTTAATTATTACATCAGGCTTCTAAATTAAGAGTACCTTTATGCAATATAAACCGTTTGAGTTTGAAAAAAGATGTTTTGTATCAGTGAACGATATAGGAAAGCGTTCAGTACGTCTCAACATACAAAAGAACGTAAAATATAATTGTACATTTAGCCACCCTACGTCCGTCATCGCTTCTATTGTCTTCAAAAACATATTGTGTGCTTGTCATGATAATTATCAGACGTTTGTTTATTTATGTGTCTCATCTAAAATGCTGGCCTGCAAAATTTTGATCATTAAATTCAACGGCAAAATTGATCTAAATGTTAAAGTAATTGTGAATAATAGTGAAGTTAATGTGGTTTTGTTTTCTCTTCATAAAGGAATTTGCATCAGTTCGATGTAAAGTGCGGAGCACCATTGGAAAAAAAACTTGTCGCTGAAGAATGATCAAAAAGTTGCTGGACGCAATAGCTTCAACTAATGCTTTGCAGGATATAGAATCGAAATTAGAGAAACACCAAGAGCCGTCCATTTGAAATCTTCATCATCATCATTTCAACTAAAGGTTTTTTTTAACGAAACGGAAGTTCGCTCGCAGATTCGGATCGGAACATCTCATTCGTTTTCGCTAAAGCTCGTAGCCGTCATTAATCATGATTCCCATGAAGAATCGCCAAAAATACAAAATTGGCAAGGGATGAAGAAACGCCGGCAAAAACAAAGAATGATAAATTTGTCTTTGTTGCGTTTCTTCACACTTTGGCGATTCTTCGTGGTGATTAAACAAATCCTTGGAAATTTATCCTTTTACGAAATTTATCTAAAAGGCGTTATTTGTTCGAAGCTAGTGAATCTATCCTTTTATAAAAGTTACGAAATGCTGCCTGGTTCGATCCTAAGGAAACTCTTATTTTACGTCAGGTAACGGCATCTTGTTCGATCCTAGGGAATTCATACTTTAACAAAAGATCCCGAGGACACTATCATTTTACGAAAGATAATGTAGAGACATTTCAAAAACGTATTTTTACACTTTGGCGTTTCCTCACACTCTGGCGATTTTTCTCTTCTTCTCTTCACACTATCGATTTTTCTTGGCAACTCATCATTATGAGGTTCCGAGCCTACGCTGAAATTGTAGCCTATATTTCTGCGTTTCGAAATTTTTGATCGCTGATATCTTTTTACGAGAGCCCGTTTTGAAAAATGTACGACCACATTTTCGAGTAAAAATATGTCAGCTTTGAATAAAAATTAAATTGTCTGTGAAAGTTCCATTTGCTTTGAGAAAACTGTACCGATGCCCCAAATTTGCATCAAAGGTACACTTTTCTCAAAGCACATGGAACTTTCACAGACAATTTAATTTTTATTCAAAGCTGACATATTTTTACTCGAAAATGTGGTCGTACATTTTTCAAAAAGGGCTCTCGTAAAAAGATATCAGCGATCAAAAATTTCGAAACGCAGAAATGTAGGCTACAATTTCAGCGTAGGCTCGGAACCTCTTATGGTTGATTTGTTAAATCAACAAGAAAAATCGCCATAATGTGAAGAAAAACCAAGAAATATCGCCAAAGAGTAAAGAAACTCCAAGGATCATAGAGAATTGAAAATTTGTCTTTATGGCGTTTCTTCACACTTCTGAGACTTTTCTTGATGATTTAACAAATCAACTAAATATGATGAATTGTCAAGAAAAATCGCCAAAGTGTGAAGAAACTCCAAAATATGACAAATCGCCAAATAATACAATATTGTCGATTTGACTATAACTTTTATTTAGAAAAAGATTGTACGGGACAGCAATGAAAGTAAATAGATAGGTATGGCCAAACGTTCAAATTTGTTCTAGCTGGAGCACATACGGACTTGCATGGCGCCACCTCAAACAAACTCATTTCTAGTGCAAATTTCCACTAGAAATAAGTTAGTTTGAGGTGGCGCCATGCAAATCCGTATGTGCTCCGACTTGTATGGACTGGCCATACCTACTTATCTACTTTCATTGCGGGACAGTATGTACTGCATATCATATAATTCCTCTCTCTTGTGTTTATCTGTGTTCTACGAAGCCAAAATATAATTTCGGACTACAAGTAAACCGTCTCGACCAGTAGTTATTTTCCTAAGTTACTAATGAGTGCAAAAAGGCTATTTCAACATTAGTTAGGAAAGCATAATTTTTATGTGAATGTTTCTGAGGTTTTCCATCTTAATATTTTCATGAAGTTACAAATAATCCACAGAAAATTTTATTATCCTAGAACGAGGTCGGAAATACGTCAAATAAATCAAATAGAAAACAGACTTGGAAATTGTTATTTTGTCTAAAAGGTGATATTAAAATTCTTTGGAAATCGTAACATCAAGCATAACTGCATGAGCAGGCATCTCAGGATTATAAATCAGGAACTTTGAAGTTCGTCATATTCATATTCTTATCTTATTCCTGACCAGATTCTGTTTTCATGATTGAGCTCAATCATGAGCTTCACTTATACAAAGAGTTGAATTGATTTCCTATGCCAAATTGTAATTTGGCGAAAAAGAATGTTCCGAATCTGCGTTTCGTTAAAAAAAAAGCCTTTAGTTGAAATGATGATGATGAAGATTTCAAATGGACGGCTCTTGGTGTTTCTCTAATTTCGATTCTATATCCTGCAAAGCATTAGTTGAAGCTATTGCGTCCAGCAACTTTTTGATCATTCTTCAGCGACAAGTTTTTTTTCCAATGGTGCTCCGCACTTTACATCGAACTGATGCAAATTCCTTTATGAAGAGAAAACAAAACCACATTAACTTCACTATTATTCACAATTACTTTAACATTTAGATCAATTTTGCCGTTGAATTTAATGATCAAAATTTTGCAGGCCAGCATTTTAGATGAGACACATAAATAAACAAACGTCTGATAATTATCATGACAAGCACACAATATGTTTTTGAAGACAATAGAAGCGATGACGGACGTAGGGTGGCTAAATGTACAATTATATTTTACGTTCTTTTGTATGTTGAGACGTACTGAACGCTTTCCTATATCGTTCACTGATACAAAACATCTTTTTTCAAACTCAAACGGTTTATATTGCATAAAGGTACTCTTAATTTAGAAGCCTGATGTAATAATTAAAAACCAAGAGAAAATGTAACCAAAACCAAAATATAGTTTATCCACCCTATATCACATTTTGAAATCGTGACTGCAGCGCCGTCATTGCGACCGCTGAGTTAACTAAATTTAAATTTGTGGATTCCATTGTTGTGGGATAAAGTGTGGGTTAAATAAGATTAATACCTTTGGAAAACCCGAAAACTAAATTTCTTCGACTGTAACATCATTATCAAATAGAAAATATCCAATTTTCAATTTCCACTTCTAAACGACCAACAAAATTCATGAAAAGACTTAAAAACTATAAATTACTTCATTATCACAAAAAAAAATAAATATTTTAAAATTCTACATCCAATTAATTGAAAGCACTTACAATATTGCTAGATGTGCATCACTTCTTAGTAGATGGATACGAAATTGCGCTGGGAGGTGCGGTAATCATGGTTTGATAGCGAAATGAAACGCATTTCTGTGTAACAAAATAATTTGAGATAAAAAAGTCTTCGCAATTCGATTAATCTTTTCGAAGAATAATTTCTATTTGAATCAAAAACGTACACTATATTGCACTTACCATACCAATTATTCATTCAAAAATAATCACATTGATTTATTTTCATTTAAGTTCGCAAGAGTACAGTCGAGGAAATTTAGTTTTCGGGTTTTCCAAAGGTATTAATCTTATTTAACCCACACTTTATCCCACAACAATGGAATCCACAAATTTAAATTTAGTTAACACAACGGTCACAATGACGGCGCTGCAGTCACGATGTCAAAATGTGATATAGGGTGGCTAATTAAATTTTGGTTTTAGCTACATTTTCTCTTGCTTTTTAATTATTACATCAGGCTTCTAAATTAAGAGTACCTTTATGCAATATAAACCGTTTGAGTTTGAAAAAAGATGTTTTGTATCAGTGAACGATATAGGAAAGCGTTCAGTACGTCTCAACAAACAAAAGAACGTAAAACATATTTGTATATTTAGCCACCCTACGTCCGTCATCGCTTCTATTGTCTTCAAAAACATATTGTGTGCTTGTCATGATATGTATCAGAAGTTTGTTTATTTATGTGTCTCATCTAAAATGCTGGCCTGCAAAATTTTGATCATTAAATTCAACGGCAAAATTGATCTAAATGTTAAAGTAATTGTGAATAATAGTGAAGTTAATGTGGTTTTGTTTTCTCTTCATAAAGGAATTTGCATCAGTTCGATGTAAAGTGCGGAGCACCATTGGAAAAAAAACTTGTCGCTGAAGAATGATCAAAAAGTTGCTGGACGCAATAGCTTCAACTAATGCTTTGCAGGATATAGAATCGAAATTAGAGAAACACCAAGAGCCGTCCATTTGAAATCTTCACAATCATCATTTCAACTAAAGGCTTTTTTTAACGAAACGGAAGTTCGCCCGCAGACTCGGATCGGAACATCTCATTCGTTTTCGCTAAAGCTCGTAGCCGTCATGAATCAAGATTCCCATGAAGAATCGCCAAAAATAAAAAATCGGCAAGTGATGAAGAAACGCCGGCAAAAACAAAGAATGATAAATTTGTCTTTGTTGCGTTTCTTCACACTTTGGCGATTCTTCGTGGTGATTAAACAAATCCTTGGAAATTTATCCTTTTACGAAATTTATCTAAAAGGCGTTATTTGTTCGAAGCTAGTGAATCTATCCTTTTATAAAAGTTACGAAATGCTGCCTGGTTCGATCCTAAGGAAACTCTTATTTTACGTCAGGTAACGGCATCTTGTTCGATCCTAGGGAATCCATACTTTAACGAAAGATCCCGAGGACACTATCATTTTACGAAAGATAATGTAGAGACATTTCAAAAACGTATTTTTACACTTTGGCGTTTCCTCACACTCTGGTGATTTTTCTCTTCTTCTCTTCACACTCTATCGATTTTTCTTGGCAATTCATCATTATGGTTGATTTGTTAAATCAACAAGAAATATTGCCATAATGTGAAGAAAGACCAAGAAATATCGCCAAAGAGTAAAGAAACTCCAAGGATCATAGAGAATTGAAAATTTGTCTTTATGGCCAAAGCACCTAGCAGGGTAATAGAGGTTTTTACACGTCAAATAGAGTAGTATTTTGATACCAATAATACCATTAGCAGCCCTAATGGTAATTTTGCAATGACATTAAGAAAAAAAAGGTATGGAAATATTCGCATTAAAGTAGTACTCTATTTTTTTCTATTACCCTGCTAGGTGCTTTGTTTTGGCGTTTCTTCACACTTCTGAGACTTTTCTTGATGATTTAACAAATCAACTAAATATGATGAATTGTCAAGAAAAATCGCTAAAGTGTGAAGAAACTCCAAAATATGACAAATCGCCAAATAATACAATATTGTCGATTTGACTATAACTTTTAATTTAGAAAAAGATTGTACGGGACAGTATGTACTGCATATCATATAATTCCTCTCTCTTGTGTTTATCTGTGTTCTACGAAGCCAAAATATAATTTCGGACTACAAGTAAACCGTCTCGACTGCCCAGTAGTTATTTTCCTAAGTTCCTAATGAGTGCAAAAAGGAGGCTATTTCAACATTAGTTAGGAAAGCATAATTTTTATGTGAATGTTTCTGAGGTTTTTCATCTTAATATTTTCATGAAGTTACAAATAATCCACAGAAAATTTTATTATAATAAAATCCTGATATGCGTGTGAGAGCTATAAGTGGACTTAGCACCCCCCTTTTTTTGGCATATAGCTGTGTAATGTATATTGCGAAGACTACAGTTAAAATAGCTGTGTAATTTATATTATAGCTGTGAGCCACATTTCAAATCTATCACGAGAAATAAAAAGATTTTCCGAAACGTTCATGAATTTTGCGGTCACCCATCAAGTACTTACCGCGCCGATTGATGCTTAACCTGAGAATCCGACCGTCATCTATGCTGCTGATGTACTAATTTTGCTTCTGCTTTAACACGTTCTTATTTCGAAGCGTTGCTACGGCAATATAAATCCTGCAGCTATATTATGCGGCACGCAGCCTAATTCAAGTGTGTAGTTTTTATATTTCACTTTTGTGAGTTGTCACTACAAGGATTGTTCTAGGTTCTGAAAGAAAGTGAATTGAAACCGCGCGAAGAATCACGAATTCAATTATTTTCTGTGAAATGACGAGTTTGGTTTTTACGATTTTGCTAATTAACTAATTCGTTTCTAATGCAGTGAAATTTCTGATATTCTCATTCGTCTGTGTTTATACGGATTCTGACTATATTAAAAAGGTATTCTGATCATCAAGCTTCATTACAATCAGCCAAGATATTTTAGAACAGTTTTTGTTTGTATATTAACATTTAGTCCGACTTGAATGCATGGTCCCATACATTTTCTCATATGCAGCACACCGATATATTTTTGATGCGTCAAATATGCGTTACACAGCTATGATATAGAGTACACAGCTACAATATGCAAATCCTAGCTATAAAATGTGTCCACGGTGCATAATGTAGCTCTGTAATCCATAATATAGTTGTGTAACTCATATTGCATGTAAATAACCAACATTAACAGAATATGCGTTTAGTAGCTATATTATAAAAACTACAGCTATATTATAAGTTACACAGCCTTTATCGAAATTCACGGATTTTCCGTGTACCCTAGAACGAGGTCGGAAATACGTCAAATAAATCAAATAGAAAACAGACTTGGAAATTGTTATTTTGTCTAAAAGGTGATATTAAAATTCTTTGGAAATCGTAACATCAAGCATAACTGCATGAGCAGGCATCTCAGGATTATAAATCAGGAACTTTGAAGTTCGTCATATTCATATTCTTATCTTATTCCTGACCAGATTCTGTTTTCATGATTGAGCTCAATCATGAGCTTCACTTATACAAAGAGTTGAATTTATTTCCTATGCCAAATTGTAATTTGGCGAAAAAGAATGTTCCGAATCTGCGTTTCGTTTAAAAAAAGCCTTTAGTTGAAATGATGATTGTGAAGATTTCAAATGGACGGCTCTTGGTGTTTCTCTAATTTTTATTCTATATCCTGCAAAGCATTAGTTGTAGCTATGCGACCAGCAACTTTTTGATCATTCTTCAGCGACGAGTTTTTTTTTCTAATGGTGCTCCGCACTTTACGTCGAACTGATGCAAATTACTTTATGAAGAGAAAACAAAACCACATTAACTTCACTATTATTCACAATTATTTTAACATTTAGATCAATTTTGCCGTTGAAATTAATGATCAAAATTTTGCTGGCCAGCATTTTAGATGAGACACATAAATAAACAAACTTCTGATACATATCATGACAAGCACACAATATGTTTTTGAAGACAATAGAAGCGATGACGGACGTAGGGTGGCTAAATATACAAATATGTTTTACGTTCTTTTGTTTGTTGAGACGTACTGAACGCTTTCCTATATCGTTCACTGATACAAAACATCTTTTTTCAAACTCAAACGGTTTATATTGCATAAAGGTACTCTTAATTTAGAAGCCTGATGTAATAATTAAAAAGCAAGAGAAAATGTAGCTAAAACCAAAATTTAGTTTATCCACCCTATATCACATTTTGAAATCGTGACTGCAGCGCCGTCATTGTGACCGTTGTGTTAACTAAATTTAAATTTGTGGATTCCATTGTTGTGGGATAAAGTGTGGGTTAAATAAGATTAATACCTTTGGAAAACCCGAAAACTAAATTTCTTCGACTGTACACTGTGCAAACATTACATGGAATTGTTCTATGACTTTTTTGTAAACCATTCTTGTTTCAAAAAATGAAACAAAACGAAACAAATCAAAATAAAACAAAACAAATCAAAACGAAACAAATCAAAACAAAACAAAACAAATCATGTTTCGGCCACTTGGCAACAAATTACAAGATCTGTTTTAAAGATTAATACATGGATTTCGATTATCACTCTTTCCAGGTAGCATCATTGAGATTTAACTTAGAGGTAAACAAAGTAAAATTTTAAATTTTTTAATTTAAATTGCTTCGAAACAGCTAAAAACAAATTGTTTTTCCGTGGGAAATCTACGGAAAACAAATTTAATTTGTGCTGTTTCGCGACCTAATACTTACAATATTTTTATGTTTCACTTTGTTTACCTCTAAGTCCAATCATAATTAAGCTACCATAAAAGAATAATTAACGAAATCCAAATATTAATCCTTAAAACAGATCTTGTAATTTGTTGCCAAGTGGCCGAAACATGTTTTGTTTTGATTTGTTTTGTTTTGATTTGTTTTGTTTTGTTTCACTTTTTCGAAGCAATGTTGGCAACTTACAATGAAAGATCTCACAGGATAATTTCGTGTGTATGAAAAGTCAATGCACACATGATTTCAACTTCTAGGATTTGTATTAAAAAATCAACGTTGATGTGATCATTTTTGAATAAATGTTTCGTGAGTGCAGTGGTGTTATGTTTTCGTTCGAATAGGAACCATGTTTCGAAATATGTGAACAATCTGCAAGACATTTTTTATCTCAATTATATATTGTTTTAGAGAAATGCTTTTCATTTTCTGTAAAACCACGATTCCCGCACCTCCCTGCTAATTCCGAATAAATAATCTTTTATGTCGAAAGTAGCATCATCAATTTTATACATTTTTACCACTGCGACCAATCGCTCACCGAGTTCTATTTGTTTCTTACTTTGTTTATTGTCTGTTGGTATGCCAGACATCATCTTAGCAATTAAAATCTTTGCGGCATCTTGCTCCTTTTTAATGCCTTCAATAAAATTATAAATACAAGGATGATGCACACCGAACAATATCGTAATGGCATTATGCCAAGCCTCAACTGCGTTATTGGTTCTTGGGAAGAAAGCAAGAGTTTGGTGGTAAACATTCCACAAATCAATTGAAAATAGGGGCTCAACAAATCTATTACGCGCGAAGTGGCCGATCCAAGTTTTTTCAAAGTATGACAACAAATTTTGTACTCCAACATCAACAGCTGATTTACCGCTTAACTTCGCTTTAAAAAAATCTAATCCTTTCAATTCTTCATATCGTTTAACCACTTCTTCGGGTGGAACGAATGCTCTTCACCGTAAATACTTTGTAGACCTTGTGCTTGTATATGGCGGTATATGCACTGGCACATATGAAAAAAACATCCGTAGACCTCCACTCCAGGAAATGTTTGTTGAATGGCTTTCATGGCAGCCTGTTCAAAGTCTACCATAACGGTTTTCGGTTTCAGTCTTGGTTGTAATTCCTTAAGTTTGCGAAAGATTTCAGCGTAGGTGAAGAAATCCTTACCACTAGCCAAGACGTACACGCACGGAACATAAGTTTTATTTCGTCTGCCTAATTATCAATCACACAGATAGATACAGAAAAATGGCCTCAATTTTTTAACGTTTCTAGTTCTTACCATGAATCGTATACAATTGTTTCAATATTGTTGGAACCACATCGAACGTACCATCCATGTACCATTCATCGCAATATGATAAGAACGAAAGATTGGTATTTGTTGAGAATATGACTATTCGCTTCGTATCCGATTGATTGTCGTACAAAACAAAAAGATCGCCCTTCAAGGTCAATGCATTGTCTCCATCAATTACTAATTCAGCCAATGTTTTCGGATTTTTCGGATGAACTCCCGTTTTGTTACGAATCCTGCGTATACCACGTGTCATATTGGGTTGCTAGGAATCTCGCGCCGCTTCATTCACAATTATTCACATTTTGACACATTTTGTATAAGGAAGATGTCACTTTGTGAATTATTGTGAATGACGCGGCGCGAGATTCCTTAACACCGTCATATTGATATTACTGGGCAGCTCTACCGAGGACACTCTGCCAATCGAACATGTGATGTTGCGTAGAATTTTTCTTGGTGGTTCAGTTGTGGAAAGTGCTCGATTGCGAATATTTTCAAGTACTTTTCGAACATTTCCTTTACGAACATCAGGTGCGTGCGAGTGATCGAGAACTTTTTTCACATTGATACCGACACTATTCATGCGCCCAGGACAGCGAGTCATGGAATATCTTTTGATAAAAATAACAAAAGAGTTCAAATCGTTAAAAATGGCTTTTGATGTGAAAATATTTCTAATTTAATTACTGTGTACATCTCCAGTATTGGGTCTCAGTAGATTTCCCGTTTTTAGTGTATTCATATCCTTTGTGGAGAGCAACCTCACCACCTTTTTGATTACGCACAACTTCTAACGTAGACATTATCACACTTTAAAATAAATGACACAGTTTTTGTTCTTCAATCCGCGATGATAATTGTAATACTAACAGCAACAATAGTCGTAACAGTGTTGGGAGAGTTTTTTTTTTCATACAAAAGAACATTTGCTTATTCCGGTGCAGTGTTCACATTTTACCGAAAAATAAAAACCAGTGAGATGATAAAATCGAGTACTTTCTCTAATCAACATTTTAGATATTTTGGTATTAGTTTTTTCTAGCTTAGTTTATTTGACCATCAGTCATTTAGTCCAGTAGTTATTTTTGTAGTTAGTTTTTTTGGTGTTATTTATTTTGGCAGTTAGTTATTTAAAATTAGTTATTTCGACCGAGTGCCGTTTAGCCACACCATTTGCTAAAACCGGATCATCATCCTCAGAGTCACTTAGCAGTGAAATGTCGTCATCACACTGCTGTCTTAATCGGGGCAAAATTTGTCGATGCTACGTTGCTTGGAATTATTATTCGCCAATAACAAAAAGGAAATTGTTGGTGAATCGCTTAATTTTTTTAATATTTTGTTAATTTTGTTAATGCAGAATATCGACGAAACTACTCCAAATTAATCATTTATCTTAATTTAAGTTTTCTCGTAATATTCATATTCCATAATTTACATCCATTTCCATTAATTAATATTCGATTTCTGCTTAATTTAATTTAATACCGATGTGTTCATATTAAATGGTCGTCCGAGTCGTGGTCGTAAGAGGAAAGTACGGACACAGTCAAGACCCGACAGGAAACGTTTGCACAACCACAATCAAAACCATATAAACACTGTTGGAAAGTTTGTGCTTGGCGAACGTTTTGACGAAAATTTTGTCTGTCTTTGCCGAAAGCAGTGCACGAGAACTATCCCAGTAGAAGCACGAAAACGACTTTTCGAACAATTTTGGAGCATGGGAACGTATGCAGGCCGAAGCATGGTTTTAGTAAATTGCGTTTCCGAAGCTAGTCGAATGTTGGAATGCAGACATACTTACAACATGTTCGGATATAGTGCATGTAAAACCGCTTTGATTCGAACGTTGAGAATTAATCAGGAACGCATTGCCAGAGCATTGAGCCAGAGCTTGCTGATGGTCGAGGACAAACAACAGGTGGAAAAAATGCCATTCCAGAAGCAAAAAGAGTTGAAGTTCGTCGGCATATTTCCTCATTTCCAAAATACGTGTCTCACTACACACGAAATCAAACTGAATCAAAATTTTTGTGTTCGAGCCTCAGTCTAGCAAAAATGTATAGGTTGTACAAAGAACAAGTTGAAAGCCCAGTCAGTGAGTCGTTGTATAAAAGAATTTTTTATACCGAATTCAATTTCAGGTTTAAAACTCCTCAAAAGGATACGTGCAAGAAATGCGACATTTACATGACTACTCGTCAGTCACTCGATGAGTGGCATAATGGTCACCTTGAGCTCGCCGATGAGTTAGAACAACAAATGAACAAAGACCTAGCTCTTGCAAAATCTGATCCGGAAGTAGAAACAATGCCGTACGACTTGATGAAAGTACTCGTGCTGCCCAGATTGAATACCGGCATTGCTTATTATAAAAGACAAATGAACTTCTACAACCTAGGAATTCATATTGGCAGCAGTAGAAAAGGTGTATTCAGTACGTGGCAAGAAAATGAAGCATCTAGAGTAACACAGGAAGTAGGGTCTTGCTTAAGAAAACGTATTCAAGAGATCGTCTCCCCGGTTAAAACTTTATTTTTATGGTCCGATTCATGCGGCTGGCAAAATCGGAGTATAAAATTAGTATTGATGATGATTCACCTTTTGCAACACCATTCATCATTAGAAACGATTTCACTTCGATATCGTTTATCTGGTCATAGCTTTCTTCCGAACGACTCGGAATTCGGTGATGTTGAATGCGCTTTGAAACGCTGCGACAAAGTTTGTACTGATAAAGCGTACATGAAAATAATGGAGGATTGTCGCAATAAAAATGTACTTTCAGATAGTTGATTTAGCAAAGACAAAAACACAGCTAGATTTGACGAGCGTTGAACTTGAACTGACTTGAACATTTGTGGCCGATCAGAAGACCCCTATCCCGAGAAAAAGTCGATGACTTAAAGGAACTGCGTAAATTGGTTGACGACGAAGATAAACCATTCTATGATTTTCTTGAGATAATGTTTCAATAAGTGAGTTCAATGACGACGTCGATGGACACGGTGAAACTATTGATTTTGAGCTAGAGTAGCACTTTACATTATTACTTTGTCTTATTTCCGAGTTTAAAAGATACATTTGTTTTGAGTGAAACTGGTATTGAAATTGTTTTTAGCCCCGTACGAAGTACTGGGGGCTTATAAGATTAATATGCCGTTTGTAACACGTCGAATTGGAAGCAGACAGTAAGGGCAAAGCATTTGGTTTTGTTCATAGATGACGAATCGGCAATAAAAAACATAGCTAACGCCGACCCGTACGAAACACCTATTCGTATCAAAAGCCTTTAATGTGAAACTCTTCATTTCTCTTACTTCATTTTCTTCTCTGCTGAAAAACTATTCTTCCTTTTAAATCACTTACATTATCCACTCTTTGCCTTGTTATCATATACAATTAAATTGCCGGAGGCAATATAGACAGCCCCGTACGAAGTCAAATTTCATAAATTCCTATTTAAACAGCTATTTATTTATTTATTTATTTATTTCGTCAATGGCATCCGCCCCCTGACTACTTGCATTTTTAATTTTACAATAAAAGAACAGAAAAAGATTATACATGTCAAGTTGAATGAAAAAAAATAGAACAAAAACATAAATAAAAACATTCACCAACGTCACATAGGAGTGAGTCACGTCTCGTTTGACCAATAACCAGAAAGTCGTCAATAGATCGTTTTCTGAGCCACCTGGAAATGAACGGTTAGTGGTTAGTGGGAGCCAGTCGACTAGACTGGCTCGATTCGGCACAAGTCGATAAGACTCGGAGTTAAGTCGTGAGACCACTTTTTAAAGTCGTGAGACCTAAATAACCTAATCGATACCGATTAGAAAAAGAACCATAGGTCCAGCATATTTGCAAGTGAAATGAAATCAGTCATGACATTTTGATCTTACCATTCAATTTGATTGGAATCTTCAACATTCTAACAGTCGTTTTGAATGAGTTCCGCGGCATACCCTGAAACCAAAGCTGTGAGAAACGGTTAAATTCCAAGCACATGTTATTTATTGGTTCATGGTAACCATACTTAGTCCAGTGTTCATCGACAATGAGTAGATCGTCAGCTCGAGTGGGACGAGGATTTAGAGTAATTCTTCTCGTTATTTCAAATGAATCAAGACCACCACTTAAAAGGTCAAAAGTAAACAATGCACAGGCATTTATCCTGCGTCTAGCAAGCGGTTCAATGTCGATGGAGCAACATCTGTCAATGTAAGGTGGAAGTTTATAGTTCTCGTCACGTCTCACTGATCGTCTGAGTGCAAACATCAAAAACTTCTTCTGAATCGATTCAATCCTATCAATGAAAGTTTCTTGATACGGGTGCCAAACGACCGAAGCATATTCCAGATACGAACGCACATGTGCGAAATATAAACTCTTCAAGGTTTTGACATTCTTAAACTCCTTACAAGTCCTGATGACAAAACCGAGCATCGAATAAGACTTAGCGATTACGTATTCGACGTGTTTACCAAAGGTCAGTTTTTCATCCATGAGAACTCCTAAGTCTTTCACCAGTTTCAAGCGAGTCACCACAGTATCGTTGATAGAGTAATTGAATTCAATCTTTGACCTTTTGCGAGTGAAAGACATCACATTGCATTTTCTTACGTTTAAATAAAGCTGGTTGACTTCGCACCACCGTAAGAACCTGTTCAAATCTCTCTGAAGAGCAGTAGCATCAAGTACAGTTTTGATCACTTTGAAGATCTTCAAATCGTCTGCATACAACAGATGAGTAGAGGAAGAAAAAACTTTCGTGACATCGTTCATGAACAATATGAACAGAAGAGGGCCAAGATGGCTACCTTGAGGAACGCCAGACGTCACATTAAAAGTCATAGATGACCACCCAGACAACTTTACGAACTGTGTACGTCCGCTTAGATAAGACGCAATCCACGCCAACAACTCAGAATGAACTCCAAACTTCTTCAATTTGAATAAAAGAATTGAATGCTTAACTCGGTCAAAAGCTTTTTGGAAATCAGTGTAAATGACATCTAGCTGATGTTTAGACTCCATGACTTTAGTCGCATGACTTACAAACTCCACTAAATTCGTCGCTGTAGACCTTCGTTTCATAAAGCCATGCTGAGATTTCGAAATCACGTGATTAAATTTCTCGGTTAAGATTTTAGTTACGACGGCTTCGAACAGTTTTCCAATAGTTGGCAGAATAGCAACACCTCTGTAATTTTCTACGTCACTCCTAGATCCACTCTTGTAAATCGGTGTAATATACGACGATTTCCATCTCGTAGGAAACTTACCAGTTGAGAGTGATGAGTTAAAAATGCGGAGAAGTGGATAAGACAGACTATCAGCGCAGTTCTTCAAAAGAACGGGTGAGATTTTGTCAGGCCCTTCGCCCTTACTGGTGTCAATACCACGTAAATGGCTCACAACATTTTCAATAGTAAAAGAAATCGATCCAACATCAACAAGTTGATCAATGTGGTAAAACTTACGGGACAGGTCTGATTCACTCTCGTTATCAGTAACATAGACACTTTGAAAGAACTCGGCGAATAAACTACAGGATTCAATAGGACTGGAAGATTTTTTATCTCTTTTACGCATCGTTGAAGGATAGCCTACAGTTTTCTTGCGCGACTTCACAAACGACCAAAACCTTGACGGATCCGATGTCAGCATTTTCTCAGTCTTTGTCAGATACCTGCTAAAAGCCAAATCACGCACAGTGCGAAATTCTTTACTTAACGACAAAAAAACCATCTCTAATCTAGATCTCTCAGTGGGGTCAGTCTCAGAATTAAGGCGCTTACTAGCTTTGCTCGTCCTATTTTTAAGGTTCCTTAGACGTTGGTTGTACCAAGGCGGGTCATCAATCGTCACTTTTTTCTTGAGAGGGACAAACCTTTCGAAACCGGCTAAAAGCGTTTCATAAAGCAAATCAACAGCGACATCCACGTCAGAAACGTTCAACATCAGTTGATTCCAATCAACAGAGTCAAAATAACGGTTCAGACCGGAGAAGTCACCTTTCTTGAAGTTAAATTCAGTAGAAGACTCATCACATTCAACGCAATCGACTACGTCCGCGGAAAAGATAACCTCAATGGGATAATGGTACAGGTCAACACGACTCAAAGGCTCAAGACACCTAGAAACGTTTGCCCCATTGGGGTTGCTGAAAAAAACAAGGTCCAGAATATCTCCATAAAAGTTGCGCTCGCCGTTGACTTGGTGAAGACCACTGCTCAACATGAGATAGATTATATCAGCTTTCGTTCCTTCACCAATCCCAGATGGTAGAAACACATTAGGCTCACAAGACTCGTCATCGCCATTCATCAGGTCGTCAACACTGTTGGCGTGGCTGTTGAGGGTGTCGGGCACCCAATCTACAAGACTGAGATTGAAATCACCTAGGACGCACATTTCGTCATTCAGATCCAAATCGACAAAGTTCAATACTTTCTCCAGTGCATCACGATATTCGTTATAGACCAGTACTGAGGAGCCAGAAGGAATATAGATACAACAGATAAAGAGCGAATGATCCTGAAGTTGAACTTTTACCAACACCATTTCGACATTGTCTGTGCCAGGAACTAGGATACGATCACTGGGGTAAGAGGTACGAACAGCAATCAACACGCCACCATACATCTGATGAACACTGTTCAAATGAGAACGATCAGTTCTGTAGACAGAGAATCGTTTAAGATCGAAAAGTTCACCATCGAAAAAAGAATCATTGAGAGAAGTCTCTGTCAAAGCAACAGCATCGTGGTCGCAAGACAAAACATTATTCGAGAAGTCAAACGTCTTAGTCCTTAATCCGCGAACGTTCTGATAATTCAACTTAAAACCACTTCTTGAAGTGGAAAAATTACATCTAGGGGAGTTCATTGAATCAGAAACGGGACGTTGCGGATGAGATACAGCTGACTGAGACGGCTGAAAGTAGTCAGATATCAGAGGCTGCGACTCGCGGTCACGGAAAGAGCGAGTCAGTTGACCGGATCTAATTGAATAAGCGGATCGTCTTGGGCAATAGGATCCGTATCCATCTGGCGAGGAGGCGACAAATGAGTCGGAGCTTCCGGTGGAAGATTGCCAGCAGTTGAGGACGTCTGCTTGGACGTCCAAGTTTGAGGTTTCGATAAAAAATCTCCAAAAGTGTTAGATTTAGGCTTCTTTCTCTCCACGAATTCACCAATCATCACGTGCTCAGGCCAAAACGAAGGATCAGATAGTCTGCTGAACAAGTCCTCACCACAGTTCAGACGAAACGAAATAAAATTAAGCCTATCCAACTTCTGGTCCTTTTTGACAAGCAAACGCAAAGAAAACAAATCGTCAGCAATGTCGGGGACATTTTTCTTAAGATAGGCTGTAATCGAATCCGCAGTAACACTAGGGCTGAGCTTAGAAACGTAAAGCGACTTAGCAAAGCCATCGGCAAAATCTCGACGAACATTACAACCGCCAGATACAGGATTGCCGAGTCCATGATTCAAATCGGCGCTAGTTCCAGACGTCAGTTTACGACCTACAAATGAGGATTTCTGAGCCAGGATTTTCGGGTCGGTACGACAACGCTTCGGAGTAAACGAAGAAGAGGAGGAAAAAGCTGTAGCTCGCTTACGCTTTGAAGCACTCAAAGGAGGAAAATCAGAGTCGGCGCCCAATGCATTACGCGATGGAACCGATGTCATATTGACTGAAACTCGATCCGAGGCATTTACGGGATTTTGCACGGACATATTCTTGATTTCAGTTAAAACAGAAGCGTAAGACTTAGTCTCGTCGCGGTGCTCCAAAACTGACGACTTAATATCATTCAGCAACGACAGTATTTCAGCTGATTTGTCATTATCTTCAGTAAGATGACTGGACTAATTGTCAGCTGGACGTGACAGAGCGCGAATCACACTACGGAACGTTACACTCGCGTAATTAATTACGTTGTCACAAAAACCTGACAAACAATTAATCAGATCGGAATTGCACTAATAATAAACTACAAATTGACTAAACTCGACAATCCACTGATGTTACACAAATTCCCGAGTCAGATGTAAACAATTTGCAGCTGAATTCACAAAAGTAAACGAAAAAAATCGAAAAAAAACAAGCGCGCAAGTAAAGACCAACTGAAGTGTTCAACACTCACACTCTGAGCTATACCGCTATATTTAACTATATTTCACTATAAATAAACATTTCACTGAGGAATATGCTATTATATAGCTCTATATGCCTGTATATAGCTCAATATAGCTGTATATAGGTATATATAGATGTCCATATATGGAATCCCTGAAACCCCTCACACTTAACACATTATTTCCATGTTAACAGAAACTCTCTAAGCATCATTTTTCCCACTTTATATCACTTTTAATAAAATCCAATATGGCCGCCGGCAGCCATTTTGTTAGGAGACCGGAAATAGTACCGACGCTTTACATTCGTTAATACCTTTCAAACAAAAAAAAGTCATGAAATTCGGTCAAAATTTACTCGAGATATTGTCAAAATACACCACGTTCACTGTACTTCCGAGTAGCCAGATAAGAGCTCACTCCAAGAGACCTAGCTCACGCTCCGGAGAACATAATTTCATACATTTTTTTTCCCTGATTGGTACGGTCAAATAAAGCTAAAACAGACGAAATATGTTCAAATGTGGCCGACCTACAAGCAAAAACTGCTTGCCGCGCTGTGCCTGTTCCACACCAAGGGGTCTAACTCACGAGTCGGTCATCCGATTTCCATAAACTTTCTTTTGTCGATTGGTATTGTAAATACCTTTTATTTGACGTATCACTTACAAGTTTAACGTTTAAATGTCCGGAGATATCTTCGAAAAACCGTAAAGCACTTATTGGGCCACAGCTCGGGAGGGGTCGATCCAAAATCACTCATCTTCGAACTTAGCCTGTCTTTTGACATTACCAAACGGGAAAAAAAAGAATTTTCAAAATCGGATGCGTTTTACTCAAGTTATCGTGCAGACAGACAGACGGACAGACGGACATTTTTTTTCTTGCTGATTTGGCATCTCTGGACAACCACAATAGGTTTCCCCTTACTCAGGGAGTCCAATTCGACGTGTTACAAACGTATGCGTAAACCTATAAGACCCCAGTACTTCGTACGGGTCTAAAAATGTCCGTCCGTCCGTCCGTCTGTGAACCCTCTAGCTTGAGCAAATCACAACCTTTTTTCAAAATTCTTTTTTTCCCCGATTGGTATCGACAAAAGTCAGGTCAAATTCGAAAATGGGCATGGTAGGGTCGGCCCTTACAGAGCTATGGCCCTATAGGTGTTTTTCAGTCTTTCGACTATATCTACCGAAATACGCACGCAATAGTTGCTTGTGATATATCAAATGAAAGGTATTGACGAGTAGAACAAAACTGCTGAACATTGTTTTTGGGTAAGATGCAACGTGGGCTTGTTGGGAGGGCTCAAAGGTCGTTCCTCGGTCCTAAGTGTTTTTTGCACATAAACCGAGTAAATCTCACCCGATTTTGCTAGTTTTTGTTTCATTTGAGAGATAATTGAATGCCAAATAGAATGATGGCGAAAAAAGTTTAAAATTTGGGCCCTTGGACTAAGGCCGCTACTCGGCCCTAAGTGTTTTTTGCACATAAATCGAGCAAATCTCATCCGATTTTCCTAGATTTAGTTTTTTATGGAAGGTAATTGAATACAAAGAGAACGTAGTGGAAAAAGTTTCAAATTTGGGTCCTTCGACTAAGGCCGCTTTGTGGTCCTATGTGGTTTTTGCTCGTAAATCGAGAATATTTCATCAAACTTTGCTACTTTTTTTCGTACCGAAAGAAAATTGGTAAACAAAAGTTGTAAATTCGGATTCCTAAAATTACATCGTAAACTTTTGTTTTGTACTTGAGAAGTACTTCGTACGGGCTTTCGTAATTGCGCTAAGCGCAATTTTAAAGATGAATACTTACAGTAAATTTGCAAAAATGGGCAATAATGTCAAGTATGCAATAAGGTCACAGAAGCATTTTGTTAACGTACGAATAAGGGTTACGGGCAAAATAGGTTTACGGGTCGTACAGGGCTTAGCCGCAGCAAACGCTCCGACTGTTCTGATACCTTGTTTTTTCATAGACGTCGCGCCATAACACAGGTTTTCTTTCTACGGAGAATTTCGGTCTAATTTGTTTTCATTTTCATTTCATTTCCTTTCGGGACTTCGCCAGACTAAGGCAAAAGGGCCTTCGAGAATTGCCCGATCGCCATGGATGTGCATTAGCACAACTCAAGAGTTGAGTTGAGTTGAGGTCTCAAAAAAATCTTGAGTTGAGATTGAGATGTCAACTCAATTCAAGATTTTCTTGAGATCTGAATCTGGTGTTGAGGAATTTCGCGCCATGTCATTCACAATAAACCACAAAGTGACATTTTCCTTGAAGAATTATTTATTTTAACAATAAATGTGCTGCCTAATTAAATTAGGTTGCTTCACTACACAGCATATCGATAGATCAAAAGATATTATAATTGCTAACAATATTTTGGCAATTATTGTGAAATTCCTAGCAGCCCTCAATCTCAACTCAAGATCACTGAAATTGAGAATTGAGTTGAGATTGAAATCTCAATCTCAACTCAAGATCACGTCCAACAATCCGAATCATAATTTTGCCCAAAATATAATTCAAATCGTTAACATTCTTCATACTATAATGGGTGTACTAAATACGTTGAATCGTTTGCGTATTCTTGTTTGTGTAGTGACACGAACATTCAATTATTCGATGAAACAGGAATCAAATAGAGGGTTTCTTTAAAAAAACAGCCTTCCGAAATCGGACGCATTTTCCAGTGGATTTTTTTTATGTGACAGGAAAAATATTTGACCCTAGCAGCCAAAACCACTTTCAAAAAAATTCTTCGAAGTTTATGTAGCTGGTAAAAGGTGATCAAAAACCGGAAACTTGCACTTTTCTCACAAAAATGTCTCCATTTACACGAGCTTCATTAGAAAGGTAATCACATGTACTACTGAGCCGAATAGGGACTTGATGGTTTTAAAATTCATCGACACTGAAAAATGTGCAGTTAAAGTATTCAACCAAAGACTAACACAGTTATTAAAGTATTTTCTCGAGGTACACGAAACGTTCATGGTCGTGTGGGATGCCATTAGAAATATAATTTAATGTACTTTCGGTTCTTATGGGGTGTGGATGCATATGCGATGAAACGTGGGCACATAAACATTTCAAACTTCTATTTCATTGTAAACCACATAAGACGCTATTTCATCCAAAAGCGCATTAAATTATCTTTCCAACGACCTTGTACTGCTAGTGTAACTGCAATTAGGTTTTCGATGACCTCTTGCTAGCCACACAAGCTTCGAAGAATTTTTAGCCCCGTACAAAGTACGAAGGGGCTTATAGGATTACGATGCCGTGTATAATTGATGGAATTCGAAGCAGACGGTAAGGGCAAAGTGTATGCCTATGTTCATAGATAACGAATCCGCAATAAAAAATTTTTCTGTCCGTCTGTCCGTCACGTCAATATCTTGAGTAAATCAAATCCGATTTCAAAAACTTTTTTTTCCCTGAAAGATAGTCAAAGATAGTTTACCGGAGCGTGAGCTAGGTCTCTTGGAGTGAGCTTCTATGTGGCTACTCGGCCGTACAGTGAACGTGGTGTTTTTTTTTAATATATCGAGTAAACTTTGGCCGAATTTCATGAATTTTTTTTGTTTGAAAGGTATTATTGAATGTAAAGCAGCTGTACTAATTTCCACCTCCTAACAAAATGGCCGTCGGCCGCCATTTTGGATTTTTGTAAAAACAATATAAATCGATGAAAATGATAATTACAAAGTCACTGATCAGTGGGAAGTGTAGTTTGTGTTACATTTGAAAGAAACGTCGTACGGGGCTTCGTAATTGCGCTATGGGCAATTTTTAAGACGTACACATTTCATAAGAATTTTACTTTACCGACGTTTACGGCCGCAGTAGGCTTACGGTAAGAGTAGGACGACGGGCGAACTAGGGTCACGTGCGCAATAGATGTACGGGTTTGTACGGGGCTCAGTCGCAGCAAACGCTCCGACTGTTCTGACGGCTCGTTTTATAATATAGATAACATTGTTCTATTATAATTTGGTTTCGAATGAATAGATTTGTGATTACAACAAAATTATTGGTAATTGTCATTACTATCGATCAACTATTTAAGCACTTATTATCATCGACTTAAAAAATTGTCGATGTTCGATCATTGATTACTATATCGCAGATCTATGATGATTGTTGTTGATGATTTTCAAATTAATCTATTATAGTCATCGTTCATAGTCATTGACTAAATTTTCATCAATGATCGATGTCATCAGTATTCATTGGGTTAAAAATGAATTTCGGGTCGGGCTTCAGACCGAACGGGCTTCAAAAAAAAAACCTCGGCCCGCACATCTCTGATTTTCACCATATTTTAGCTTGGCTTGATTCGGGTTAATTTTTATTGTAAAATGATCCGTCGTCCGTAAACGGAAATAACATTTTGGGTATGACCACTCTCCACAAAAATTTATTTCCAGCTCACCGTGCGCAATACAACGAGATTGTTTTTCTTACATTTTATTCACAAGAATAGAAATTCCTAAATGTACAAAAATGAAAAAAAAAATCAGTCAGAATTACAAAGGTATCGTTTGTCTATAGTCAATTGCCAAACACTTCTCATTGGTCCTTTGAAGATGCATCGGTACATTGAATCCTGTTGTTGATCTGAATCCTTCGATTGCGATTGAAAGTTTCTTTTTTCGGTTGCCTTTTTTGAGCACCTCGAGCAGCTCTTCATACCCATTCTCATTAATCCGAATTTCGCTGACATTCAGAAGACAAATAAGACTGAGTTGCTTACCTCCTTCAACCATTTCTTTCAGTACATTAAAGTTGACATCTTGACTTTTACAATTGGGCAACAAACAATTTTTAAATGAAAGTGTTAGTTCGCTGAGATGCGGCAATGATGCCACCAACCATACGACCTCAGTTTTCTCACAATGGAACGTCCCCATCAATGTCACATGTTGGAGGTTTTTCATCTCCGAAATGCTTTCAAGGGTTGATCGTTTGAAATATATGTCTCTTAACTGCAAGTGAGTTAGTTGAGGAGCACTCTGTTTTATGGCTTCTACTAGTATGTCTGCATTCATAACCACCACCGACGCACAACCAATGACAATCATTTTCCTTAAGTTTTTCAAATTGTTCAACATGTTCCGCATTTCAATGCTCACGGAATTCCGTTCAATAAATAAGTTCAATTCGGTTAACTGTTTGGCATGCTTTAGAATAGCAGGAATGTAATCGTCTGGCATATGCATCGGTACACCGAGACACACTAATTGTTCATTGTATTGAAGAAACTCACTAAACATTTTTGTTGGTGGCAACTTATCGTAGAATGTAAGTTCTTGCAATGGCGAATATTTTCGGCCACGATTTTTTGACGACTTTCGTGACGTGTTCACGCCATCATCACTGCCAACAACAAATTTGCAGTCAACTACGTTAAGTATCATTAAGTGCTTAGGTGAATGAATCGTACGGATCAGTTTGGAATCAACACTTACGCGTACCAGATTTATGCTTGTGATTTGCGTCAATCGCTGCACCATGTCCGCATCAATTTTGTGCCAAATGCTAATCGTTCCGAATAAGTGACCAAATTTGTAGAATATGCGCCGCGTATCGGCTCTTGATAATTCCATGTTAAACTGAGTCCAATCTGGTTTCCTTTTCAGGATCCATTTAAATGCACTTTCGGCCAGTGGGACAAAGCGTGTGTTCACATTTTGCACATGACATAGGTCGGTTCGGTTTAGCTTTTTAAAAATAGCCAGCAGACAATCGTCGTTCAAGTCCAAAAGAGTTCCATTGATTTGATCAGTCCGGCGTCGTTTTTCGATTGAGTGGACGTTCGATGTAACGTCATTTCTGGAGCGCTTCTTGCCATTTTCTTTCTTTCCATCAAGTCCTCCCATTTTAGAAGCAGTTTCGAAGATTGCGGACCGTAAAGCAAAATACTTCTAACAACCGTTTGTTTGTTTAACTTTAAGCGGCACACTGTTTTTCCTAATGAGTCCCAATTCCAAACTGTCTTCTTTGCAGCTTCAATGTGTGTATGAACTGAATGACGCTCAGAAGTATACTGAGGGCTATATTTGCACTGGTTCACTTTCGTGGCAATTGAAATGTCAAGTTTCAAGTGATCGAAAAGAACGCAGCTCTAAAATTAATGTGAACGTAGTTTGACATTAGTTGGAGCTGTTGTTCAGTTTTGTGAAAGTTATCAATCGCAAAATTTTCGAATATTCATAATATTCGTTAAAGAGCGCAAAAATTATGTTGTAAATGCACTGGCAAAAGACTTTCGATTATGTTTATGAGATCATTGAAGATCCGAAACTCTGAAATTAAACAAAGAATTAAACAAAGAGCTCGTTCAGGAACGATTTTTTCTTCACTGAGTTTCGTTCAGTTAACGATGACAGGAATTGAAAAGTGTGCGGTGAAAATGGACGGTCGTGTTTTTCTTTTCGCTCCGCAATTTTTGTGAATTTCTCGGTTTATTTGGGGTGAAAATTGTTTCCGAGGGATGTGAGTACGATTTAAAGTTAGCTGGAACTGTCCCGTGTGTGAATAATGTGAAGTGTGAGCGTGAGTGCTGCGTGAATAGCCGGTTGAGTCGGTCTTTGGCGCCGTGACAATGCGATGCAAAATGAGTGAACTGCACAATGCTAAACGCTGAGATTGCTACGGTATGGTATACGTTCGCCCATGGCATCGAAGCGAGATGCTGACGGATGTTTTGTGGAAGGAGGAATGATCTTTCTAACATGTATATTGTATGAAAACTGACCCCTCGACCCTACGTAAGAATCATCTCGAGCAAAGGCTCCGGCGAGCGGTTCATCTCCCTGCTGCCAATCTTCGGGTCTACGAACGTTGTTATTACCGTACCCGTAGGCCCGTCGTTGGCTAGAACAGTCGGCTTTATAAACGGACTCAGGTAACTGGACGAATACAGGTAATTTAATGAATGCAGTGGGATGACAAAGCAGGTAACAGGTAAATTTTCCTTGCGGCATTATATTGTGTCGGACTAGTACTATGAATGATATATGCAAAAGTAGCTAGTCCAGTCACTTAGTCCGGCGACGGTGATTGTTGTTAGTCTTAAGTTTAACACATTTCGGATGGCGGTCCGGCGCTGTTCAATACATCGATACGATGTACACACAGAGTAACAAAGTATTGAACAAGGAGGGCAAAAAGGGGGATCCAAGTGGGTCATTCCACTGTGAGTGATTCAACGTTCAAGCTCTTCCGGAAAGACCACAGGGTCCTATTCGAAATGTGCAAGGTCAAGGTTAACGATGACAGGTGTAACTGTGAGGTTAGATTTCTCACGATGTATTTTGGTCGTGAAATGCTACCCAAATGTCATGACACTTCGATGAAGTGAATTTACAAGTGTACGAGTCGGGGGTTGCTATATTGTTGTCGAGATCATCAGACCGCTGATATTAACCACGAAGTGGCATGCATCCAAGTGCAAATAAAAATGCCAGAAACGTGCATCAAATGGCAGAGAGGTTTTTGCGTGCAGAACTACATAGCTCATGTTATGTTGTCGGCGAATGTGTTCGAAACGGGAGTGGGGCGTTTCTGGGAAATCTTGGATCAATGCGGACAAGATATCTTCTCGTCAACTATTTGGTTAAAATCAAGACCTACGATGCTGTCAAAGTTGCACTGATCATGCACTGGAAATGTTGCGATTTTGTCGCAAAGACAATTTGCGGCTTCATTATTCATACGACAGGGAAACGATCAGGAGTGTTACGATTTCATGAAATGGTACGAAACTATCGGTACAAGTGATGATTAATATTGGGATGACATGGATCAACCATTTCTCGATGTTAGAGATGCCGACGTTTCGGAACTGATATTTACGGGACGCAATGCTTACTTCGAGCCGTAGCCGTAGCATTGATGCTGATCAAAACGAAATTTTTACGGGACGTACGAACGCTGCAACATTCGTTTTTTATGTACGGCCAAGTACCGCTTCCTACGGAACTAGTCGATCGTATCCGCAAAAAAGCTATCGACGGCAACATTGTGGCGAAGGGAAAAGATCTGTTCATCAGTAAAAATCAGAATCCTTTGATCGAAACGTTGCTCAAGCAGATGAAGCAGCTGTTCGACTTCGTTCAGACGGTGAATAAGTACATTTAGCCCGATCTCATCGATCCGAAAGACTATTTGGACGCAATGACAGCGTGTCGGTACAGTGAAGGAAGTAAAACTCATGCCCATATGAGCAGACGCCTGATGCAATTCAGATGATCAAAGAAATGGTCGATTTTAGAAAAGCGCACTGGAGATTGTGCGAAAATATTCGTCATGGTCAAATAAATTTCTAAGAAACGGAACCGTTTGATTGTCAGTTTTTTGTTGCTCATCCTTCCTCTTCAGCGATAAATCAGTCGCTACTTTAGGTCTTCATTTATTTCAGACCAGGATCCGCTGGCTACAATTTGACACTGCCGTTTTAATCTGTTTTAACCTGACCCGATTTACTGTCATTCGGAAGTGTGAGCGAAAAACTCTTGCTGTTTTGCAATCTAGACTGCAGTAGTGGACGTAAAATAAATGAATTAAATTGAATTGAAAATTAAAATGTGTATTTCTGTAAGTGACAATACATCCTTAATCACTTAACTGGAGTTCACGTTCTTACTTAAAAGAATTACCTTCATGCATAATGATATTTTCAATACAATCATCTGGTTGGAAAATTAGAAAATCAGACACCAATATCCTTGACAACCGGCACACATTTGGCCTGTCGGAAAGCACCGAACAATTCCACATTGGGGACCATTCATAAATGACGTCCGTGTTCTGGGTGAGGGGGACTCAAGAAAACGTGACGACCCTAACAAAATTGGGTTAAATTTGACCATTTTTGCGTGACTAGGGGGTAGTCTAAAATCGACCAAAAGTAGTGGACGTCATTTATGAATGGCCCCTTGGCACACGAACAATCCGGAATCCATTCGCGGACACATAGGCCATAATCGCAGAAAAATCGTCAACACCCAGCAAGTCTCATAACCGGCTTCAACAACATATATACCGACAACATTTCTCAAGAGGTGAAGGTGATCACGTTTGCCATTGAATTATCAAGCATCAAGTAGCCTGCGCTCCAGCATGATCATACATTATCCGGCTTTGGCCGTGAACACATCAACTGTATTTTATTCATTGCAGATAGTTTTATCTCCCTACAACTCCTTCTCTTATAAACGTTAAGGGCACGGATCTGTAAGAACTCCTTCGGGAGGAATTGGGATCTGCCGTCGAAGGCTATTCTGTGGCTCTATGAGGCCGTCGTCAGACCCATGATATGTCATGGGTCGGTGGTGTGGTGGCCGAGACTAGACATAGAGAGTGCGCGGAAAGAGCTAGGGGAAATTCAAAGGCTAGTGTGCATTTGCATAACTGGAGCTATGAAGACCACAGCTACCGCGGCCATGGAGACACTGAATGTACCACCGCTCGACCTAATTATTCAGGCTAGAGCCACGGCGGATCGGTTGGTGCAATATGGCTTGTGGACTTCTAACTTCCAGGCAGGGCACTGGAAAATATGTGGTGTGGTAGAAAGCCCAGTTTTCGGTATGCCCAGAGACCGGATGACACCGGTGATTGACTTCACGAAGCGATTCGACGCTACCTTCTTAGGCAGAACAGACTGGCTTAACGGCTGGCCTACTGGCCTATCAAGGGGAAGTAAAGTCAGATTCAGTGACGGTTCGAAAACTCCAAATGGAACAGGAGCTGGAGTGTATGCCCCCGAAACGGGGCTAGGCAATTTCTTCCACCTGGGAGAGATCGCCAGCGTACCTCAGGCGGAGCTTTATGCGGCACTCATGGGAGCACATGAAACTCTGCCTATAGGGACGCAAGGCGAAGAGGTCCTTATAAGTCTTGACAATATAGGAATGATCACGGCACTCGTATCGCCTGTAGTCACATCCAAGCTGGTGAAGGAATGTAAGGAATACCTAAACCTTCTTGGTCTGAGCAATCGGATCAATTTGGTCTGGGTAGGATAAGCTGGCCAAAGAAGGCTCGGCGACTGAGGCAAACGGGTCAGAACCGTACCTTCCGATTCCCCAGTCGGAGTGTAAAAGAGCACTGGAAGACTGGGTTAAGCGTAAACACGCAGAACGCTGGGAAGCGTGTAATGGAGGCATTCACACGAAATGCTTCTCCCCTAAGCCTAACAAAAAATGGGCCAAAGATCTGCTCAAAATGGAAATCGAAATCGCATTAGAAGAGTAGTAGGAGCGATTACGGGACATTGCGGGCTGAATCGGCACATGAATAAGTTGAGGCTTTCGGACAATCCGAGATGTTCCTGCGATCTAGAAGAAGAAACGGGTGCACACTTGATATGTGATTGCCTCAAATTTCTTCAACTAAGACGCAGGATGCTCGGAGACTACGAGGTGGTTCCTTCGGAAATTGCTGCAATAGGACCTGACATCTTAGACAGGTTCCTATCGGCAACAGGAAGGCTGCCGTGATTTACATGATGACCGTGAATGGAAACGAAGGATCAACAGATCTGTGTATCGAGAACTTAAATGATCGCCCCAAACTGATAAATCTAAAATCTAACGGCCACGGAGCTATTTTTATTGACACAAAGGACTGCACTATAATTTCAGCAGAGTACGACATGCATAATGACAAATCTACTGCTACACATTAAATATTCGCGGGCCTGCAGGTTGTGTTTTCGGACATCATTAAAGAACAACATTATCACAACAATAAGTAGAACATTTTCGCCAACGCGTCTTTTCACAACGTCACTAATTCGATTTCTAGCAATAAAAATGCTTCCGTTTTGTTCTGCTATCACTCATCGTGAGTGTATTTTTGGATGTCGATTTTGTGTGTGAACAAGCGACACACAATTAACAATCGCGCAAACAATTCACTTTCGTGCTTAGTTTCCCATTCGCTGTTTGCTGTTAAAGATGCGATCGAAAAATGTGTCCAATTTTATATCACAGTGTTCTGTTGCCATCAAGTCGGGCCGTGTTGCTATTGATGCGAAATTTGGATCTCGATCAGTATGAAGTGAAAAATATCGATTTGCATATGGACGAACTGAATCCGCCCGAGTATTTAACAACAGACGAACGACATCAGGTGCCGGTTTATGTTGACGGTGATTTTGTGTTGACCGAATCTCGGGCAATTCTGTGTTATTTAGCCAGTGCATCGGGAACATTTTATCCGAAGGATTTGAAAAAACGAGCACTGGTCGATTCAAGGCTACATTTTGATGGGACAAATTCATTTACAATTATTCGAGATTTCTGGGTAATTTAAACTGGAAGATTGAACAGGTCAGGTCAATATGAAATCGACCTAAGATTATCTGAATCATTTTGTGATCTGAGTGATGTGAGCCGAATTTTTCATAGCTACCGTAAGTTGATCATCTAAACTTTGACAATTGTTAACCACGTTAACTGGACATAGTTGAGGTTGAGATTGTGGGTTTTTGAATCAATGTGCATAGGGTAAAAGCACCAGCATTCTGCCAGGTATCTAAACAATAGATGACCGCATTCAGAGACACGGCCGAATACTGGTGCTTTTACCCTATAAACACTGAAGGTAATGTAAATTTCGATATAAAATCGATGAAATGTGTTGAATATGATAGCATGTATGATGGAAAGGAACGCGTGCTTTTGAGTCCCTTATAAGGCCACGGCTTGAAACATATGCCATTTTGTTACATTGCCCAGTGCGAAAAACATTTGTTCTACGACTTTTTGATTTGGGCCCTGGAAGTGCCCTAACGAGTATAGACCTAGCGTGTATCTTGGCCACCATACGTCGCAGAAAATGGTTGCCAAAATGCAGGTATTTGTGCCCAATGACGAATGATATTTTAGAATAACATTTTTATTGAAAGGCCTGTCGTGCCAGACAAGTCGAATTTCCGATTTTTCAGGTTGTCTGGCACAACAGACCTTTCCATTAAAATTTCATTCGTCATTGGACACTAATACCTACGTTTTGGCACCAGTTTCGATTTTCTGCGACGTGTGGTGGCCGAGACACACGCAAGGTCTATTGTCGTTAGGGCCCTTCAAGGGCCTTAATCTAAAAGTCGTAGGACAAATGTTTTCGCACTGGGTATTGTAACAAAATGGCATAGGTTTCAAGCCGTGGCCTTATGAGGAACTTAAAAGCACGCGGGCACTGGTCTATGTTTATATTCAAACCGTAAGTGCTACAATGAAGTCAACTTACGCTGCACTCGAATTCACCCAATACTTAGCTTCGGCATGGTTTTATCTGAGGAGCAGTGCCTATATTCGCGAAAATATGTCAAGAAAATTGTGAAAATTTGAGAAAATTCTAGAAAATTATGAAAATTTGAGAAAATTCACGAAAATTCATGAAATTTGTGAAAATTCATGAAATTTGTGAAAATTCATGAAATTTGTGAAAATTCATGAAATTTGTGAAAATTCATGAAATTTGTGAAAATTCATGAAATTTGTGAAAATTCATGAAATTTGTGAAAATTCATGAAATACTGGTACTTTCTTTGGAACAATTTCTGGCCGTTTGTCAGTTTTCGAGTTGATGTTTCATAGTCACGCCAGAATCGGTTATTTTCGGTTATAACGCACAATCCTAGGTTTTTGAATCAAAACCTCAGATCTTGAGGTATAACAGAAAATGACCGATTCTGGCGTGACCATGTACTACCCCTTTGAAAATCTCTAAAATCTTGAGTTGAAAATTATGGAAATAATGATTCTGATGAAAGAGTTTTGCAATTTTCCAAAACACAAGTTTGCTTTTTGATTTTATTTTTGATATCGTGTGCGTTTTACACGTTGTTGCGTGATATTAGGAAGAGCCCGCTTTTTCGACGAACGTCGTGAGTTGTGCTCCATATGAGCAAGAGGAAGATCAGCGTTTGCTGTCATGTCGATTTCAATTCCACTTGCCGAATCTTCATTCAGATTTTCGTTGTTGTTTAAATCGGATGAAGTTTCATTGTTTGGTTCTCCAGCGCCAGTCGGAATTTCTTGACCATGTCGTAGAGAAATGTGTTTCTCTACGGTGTAGAGGCTCCATTTTGGCTGTGTGTGGGATTGGTCGTTTGCTGATTTTTTTTTCGGTTTGTAGGAGGGCTTGTAGCCTTTGTACGAGACTGTGTGCTTTTTATTGCAACAAACGAACGGGCACTTTACAATGCATTTCAATTTGCCATTTGTCCATTGATAACTCTCCTCCACTATTTGAAAATGTAACTCCTCGCGGGGAATCTTTAAAATATTTTTGTTTTAGGTAAATTTCTTACAATTGTTTTTACGGGTATGAAAAATAGTACCTCAGCAAAACGCGGTTTATTTTTTAACCATCCAAATATCGATTGAAATAGCAAATTTACTAGTTTCTTCTTTGTTGCTGCGTCCTCTTCCGAGCTATGATTTTTATTGGCATTTGCAGCTGCAGTCTCTACCTCGTCAGGAATGATAGCCGGCGGGAGGGTTTTTTCAAAAGGCGAAACGATGCCCAATTTCTTGGCACAATGTTCGACGATCATCTTCAGGATTATTTTATGACCGCTCGAAAAACCAAATTTTTTTTGGCAGGACACATATTTTCCAAGATAGTCACGAATTTGGGGCTTATCACCAACGACCATGGAAATGGAGAATTTATCTTGCATAAAAGTTTCGATGCGAGCGATAGCTTCGTCGTCAACTCTCGATAAAACGTCGGCACAGTCGTGGTCGTCGATCATTAAAATATTTTTCAAATTTACCGGGATTTTAATCTTCAAATCGTCCGCAAGTTTATCAAAAAAATCATCACCGAAACAATTTAAGATCGAATTTTCTTCTTCACTACCGTCCTCGTCCATGTTAACTTATTTCGCGACAAATTAACTTTCTAAAACTGTTTCGACAGTTGCAACGAAATTGTTCTACTTAGAACTGAAGCTTAACAGTTAGTCTAGTCTAAGGACGAAACCAATAACACAAACACGCACACACACAATTACATGCTTGAAAAAAATTTCACGTAAAACACATTCTAAATATAAATGCAGAAACGATGACCAAGTTTCATATAACTGGTTTACGTGAAATTTTTTTCAAGCATGTAATTGTAATGGAAAACTCAGACTAATTTTCAAAAGCAAAATGAATAATAGTCTGAAACGCAAAGTTTTCGACACTTGTGTCCTTCCAGTGCTCACTTATGGAGCGGAAACGTTAACTTTAACGAAAGCATCCGAAGAAAAATTGAGAGTGACACAAAGAGCCATGGAACGGAGTATGCTTGGAATAACACTCAGAGACAGAATGACGAATCAATGGATTCGACAACAAACCAGGGTCGTTGATGTCATGGAAAGAATAGCATCTCTGAAATGGAGCTGGGCGGGACATATTGCAAGAAGGACAGACGAACGTTGGACCAAAAAGATCATGAACTGGCGACCATATAAAAGACGAGCTATAGGTAGTCCACCAGAGAGATGGACAAACGGAATTAAGAATATTGCAGGTACAAACTGGCAGCAAATGGCAATGGATCGTACGAAATGGAAAGAAGTTGGAGAGGCCTACATCCAGCAGTGGATAGAAACAGGCTGAAAAAGAAGAAGAAGAAGAAGATGTAATTGTGTGTGTGCGTGTTTGTGTTATTGGTTTCGTCCTTAGACTAGACTAACTGTTAAGCTTCAGTTCTAAGTAGAACAATTTCGTTGCAACTGTCGAAACAGTTTTAGAAAGTTAATTTGTCGCGAAATAAGTTAACATGGACGAGGACGGTAGTGAAGAAGAAAATTCGATCTTAAATTGTTTCGGTGATGATTTTTTTGATAAACTTGCGGACGATTTGAAGATTAAAATCCCGGTAAATTTGAAAAATATTTTAATGATCGACGACATCGACTGTGCCGACGTTTTATCGAGAGTTGACGACGAAGCTATCGCTCGCATCGAAACTTTTATGCAAGATAAATTCTCTATTTCCATGGTCGTTGGTGATAAGCCCCAAATTCGTGACTATCTTGGAAAATATGTGTCCTGCCAAAAAAAATTTGGTTTTTCGAGCGGTCATAAAATAATCCTGAAGATGATCGTCGAACATTGTGCCAAGAAATTGGGCATCGTTTCGCCTTTTGAAAAAACCCTCCCGCCGGCTATCATTCCTGACGAGGTAGAGACTGCAGCTGCAAATGCCAATAAAAGTTATGACGATGATGAATACGAGCAACCGAAAGAGTTCGATAAACTTGGTTTATTCAGATATATCGGATCACTTATGATTACTATTTTTAATGATGCGAAAAGACTGTCACTGAGTGGTTGGTCGTGGCCTTCAAGACATGTTGCTACAGAAAAGTCTCAGCATTTTAAAATAACAGGAAGTACAGACTGCAACCCGGCATTAAACTACGTTACTCCTTGCCAGTATCCAACACTTCTCAATTCAATTGTGCAAAGTGACATGCCCAAATTCATAGATCGTCTGAAGGATTCGTTAGCGTTTTCACTAAGAGCAGACGGGTCTGTCGATCGTACTCAGGATCACAACATTTATGTCATGGGTCACATGGTGAACAAGGATGCTTCGGTTTCAACGGTTTTCATGGGCTTTGATGTTCCAAAAGAAAGCAAGGCGATTGGTGTCTTCAATTGTATTAAGAGTGTAGTAGTAAAAATAATACCATGGATCTTGTGCCTGAATTTAATATCATCAATTGTCACAGACGGCGAAAAAATGAATTTGGGACATAGGACAGGAATTCACGCCCAATTCATAGACGAAATTAAGAAACTGACGAATGGTAAAGGCAACATTCTCTCGATTTGGTGCGTGGCTCATCGATTCAATTTAGCCTGGACCGATCTTTGCAAAAAATTCACTGTGATTAATGACGTCATTTCGGATGCATCATCTTTATCATCTTACTTCCACAAATCTGGCGAAAGGACATTCAAATTCAAACCACTCCGATACCTCACATATTTTCCAGTCCGATGGGCCCAATACGCTTTCGACTTATTTAACGTTACACTGAGGAATTGGCGAGCTGCGATGACCTACTTCATTGCTGAAAAAGAAACCGGTCTTGAAAACCGTTGGCTAGTGTACGACCGAACACATTTGATCGCGTTTCTGGCTGATATTCTTCAAATTTTGAAAGCATTTCAAAAAACCTTTGAATCAGACATTGTTTCTTTACTGGATGTACCACCGAAAAAACAGCAGTTGATGCGGAAATTGGAAAGTTTGTTAAACGAGCCAATGGATGATGGTTGGGAAAAATTGTTTTTGTTGCAAGTTGACGAAGGCCAACTGCTTTTTTACGATCATCGCCTAACAAAAACCAACGTAAGATCTTCTAGATCATCTAGCAGTTTGTTTGATTCTCACATCCGCGATTCTATCATTAAATCATTGATCGAGCTTTTGGACCAAAGACTTGATTACGATATTGATTTACAAGTAGCATTACAACCATTAGCTTCGATAAAATCAACAATGACACCCACATCACTTAAATTGTGCTATGACACTATTGTACCCGATTTAGACGAAAATCAATTCTACGTTGACTATGCAAAGGCCACAGATTTACTATGTCCTTGAATTTAGCACAAGATTAAAAACACAAGATTAGTAAATATCTTGATATATCAAGATTTGGTGACATGAATCTTGATATATCAAGATTTGGAAGCACGAATCTTGATATATCAAGATTTGGTGACATGAATCTTGATATATCAAGATTTGGAAGGACGAATCTTGATATATCAAGATTTGGTGACATGAATCTTGATATATCAAGATTTGGAAGCACGAATCTTGATATATCAAGATTTGGTGACATGAATCTTGATATATCAAGATTTGGAAGCACGAATCTTGATATATCAAGATTTGGAAGGACGAATCTTGATATATCAAGATTTGGTGACATGAATCTTGATATATCAAGATTTGGAAGCACGAATCTTGATATATCAAGATTTGGTGACACAAATCTTGATATATCAAGATTCGTGCTTCCAAATCTTGATATATCAAGATTTGGTAACAAGAATCTTGATATATCAAGATTTGGTGACACGAATCACCAAACGTTGATATATCAATATTGATTGGTTGAACAGCTATGAAGAAACTTTTGGAAAAAACTTCTAAAAAGACTTCACAGCGAAGTGGTAACACAAAAAAGTTGCCTAATCACCTTGTGGATCATCCGGAGACCTATTTAGCGTCACAAGAATCAATTATCGTTTCCAGAATGAATACGAAACGTCTGAGTGTGGAGAACTACAGAACACTTACAGGGTGTAATGTGCTGTCGATGGAAGTCGTAGATTACATTATCCAAATGATGATACAAGAAGTTGACGATGAAAACATTAACTTTGAAATGTCCACCGATGGGTTTCATTTCAACCTGTCACCAAATCTTGATATATCAAGATTCGTGCTTCCAAATCTTGATATATCAAGATTCATGTCACCAAATCTTGATATATCAAGATTCGTCCTTCCAAATCTTGATATATCAAGATTCGTGCTTCCAAATCTTGATATATCAAGATTCATGTCACCAAATCTTGATATATCAAGATTCGTGCTTCCAAATCTTGATATATCAAGATTCATGTCACCAAATCTTGATATATCAAGATTCGTCCTTCCAAATCTTGATATATCAAGATTCATGTCACCAAATCTTGATATATCAAGATTCGTGCTTCCAAATCTTGATATATCAAGATTCATGTCACCAAATCTTGATATATCAAGATATTTACTAATCTTGTGTTTTTAATCTTGTGCTAAATTCAAGGACATGATTTACTGAGACATCATGAATTCAAGAATCCTCTGGATACACTCCAAAAATTAAAATTTTTGGTGAAAGTTTTGAAAGTTGGTCTCGCTCGTGTCATCGCTGCAAAACCGCACTCTGCGGACGTCGAACGATTAATCAGTAATTTTTTCCCACTCACCAAAGTTTTCTCACGTTGTACATAACTCTAAACTTTTCAAGGCGATTACAATCAAGTGAAGTCTAGTGGTCGATCGTCTCTCCGTGGATTGAGTTTATTTAACTATCTCTACATAAAAGTCAACATGACAACACTGGACGAATTCGACCCAACTGATGCAGTAAACCACTGGCTGTCTGCGAAAAACAGGAAACCGTCTGAAACTAAAACCAGAAAACAACAGGAATATTTTAGAGGAGTTTTTCCTGAGACGGATCTGCATAAAAAACCTAACACAAATAAAATTGTTTCGTTTTAATCAACATTGAACACAAAAAAATGTTAATTAAACTGGGTTTTTTCTATTTTCTAATAGTTCTCTTGTTTCCTTCGTTTCGTCGAATCCACTGTTTATTCGTTTTTCCTGAATTATCGAAAATATTCATGAAAATTCATGAAAATTTGTGAAATTTTGTGAAAATTCATGAAATTTTGTGAAAATTCATGAAAATTTATGAAAATTTGTGAAAATTCAAGAAATTTGTGAAAATATTTTCGCGAATATAGGCACTGCTGAGGAGAATACGACGATCGCTATTATTTCACTGGAAAACATGTACGAAATTTTCAACTGAACTGAAGTACCGTTTTGTACAGCAAAGTTCTGTGGATTTTTGCGATAACGGTCCAGTGATTGGCGTAACCCTCTCAGATAAAACCTTGGGCTTAATTGACTTTTTTGCGGTTTTGCATTACCTTCAATAGTTTATACAGTTTGCTTTGAATAACTTGGGCTTAAGGCTGGATCAGTTGACCTGACCTGTTCCTGTTGATTACGGTAAAAAAGAGTTTTGAATTGGGGTCCTAATTTTATGTGGTATCAGGTAACATGAAGGTTGACAGTTGACTTGTTGCCAGTTTTACCTTCCTATTACATAATACGCAGGGACTATTTTCCCATATTTTCTTTAATTTTCCTAGACTTTCCCAAGAAACTAGTTATATCCTGTAGTTCCTATGAGGCTATGTAGACCCTAAGAGGCTTTTCACAAATGATGTCACGCTCTCTTACGGAATTTGCTGGCGCAAAAAGAGGCATAATCAACCCAAATTTGTTAAAATCATCAAGTTTTGTTGTACCTTCTTCCGCTCGAGTAGCAGCTCTATTTCCGATCACTTAGAGAGTTCCAGCTTACAACTGCCTCAACCAATTTGCATAAACTTTCTTATATTTGTACTGTCAAGACCTTTCATCTGATGCATGATTTACCATTGTGAAGTGGGTAATAGGGGTGGTCGATTTTGTGGGATTGGAAATTGAAAAAAAATTCTAGTGGTCCAGAGATAGCATAACGCCACTTACAAACTTTTTTCCTAACGATCTATGGTACCACTTTTTCCAGAAAGGACGCAGATATGAAGTTATCATCGAAAATATATCCTTTTTTCGCACAATTTTAGGCTCCAATTTAGCGTTGTGTCGATTCGTCTTAAAAGTGTACTTTAATTCTTTGATTCGTCTGGTGTTCAGGAGTGAACACAATCGCCATAATATTTCAAACATTACCCGATCATTTCTTCATCATTCGGATTTTGTGAGTTATGAGCGAAGAACCGGTCACCTCAAAATGTGACCTTCTTCAACTTCTTTCTTCTTTTTCAGACTGTTTCTATCCACTGCTGGACGTGTATCTCAACCTCCCCAATTTTCTTCCAGTCCGTACGATCCGTTGTCACTTGTTGCCAATTTGCGCCTGCAATTCTCTTTATACCATTATTCCATCTCTCTGGTGGTCTACCTCTAGGTCGTGTTTTAGGTGGTCTCCCAGTTCATGATCTTTTTGGTCCAACGTTCGTCCGTTCTTCTTGGAATATGTCCCGCCCAGCTCCACTTTAAACATGTTATTCTTACCAAGACATCACCGACTTTTGTTTGCTGTCAGATCCATTGATTTGTCATTCTATCTCTGAGCGTAATTCCAAGCATACTACGTTCCATGGCACTTTGTGCCACTCTGAGTTTATTTTCGGAAGCTTTTGTTAACGTGAGAGTTTCAGCTCCATACGTCAGTAACGGAAGAACACATGAATCAAACACTTTACATTTGAGGCTGTTGTTCATTTTGCTTTTAAAAATTAAATTGAGCTTTCCAAACGCTGCACATGCAAGACCAACTCTACGTTTAATTTCTGCAGCTCGGTCGTCCAGACCCAACTTCAATTTGTGACCTAGTACTACGCATAACTGTCGACTCGTTGAATGACAGTATCACCAATTTTGATTTCTCTATCGTCCCCGATGTTGGTCATGACTTTTGTTTTCGATAAGTTCATCTTGAGGCCAACTTTGCTTGAACTTTGGTTTAACTATCTGCGCCTGATCTAGATCTGCTGCCATCAGGCTGATGTCATCTGCGAAACGGAGATTACTCGGGAATTCACCATTTATGTTGATGCCCATTTTACTACAGTCTAATTTCTTAATAATACTCTCCAGAATTGATGTGAATCACTTAGGTGATATGGTGTCACCCTGTCGTACACTACTACCCATTCTGAATTTTGTCGTGCTTTCATGGACTTTTATACACGACGTAGCGTATCGAATTGTTTATGCACTGCAAATGAGGTATCAACGGAAAGCATAGGGGCCATTCACAAATTACGCACGCACCAAATTCGAAATTTCAGACTCCCCCCTCCCCCCTTGCACGCGAAAATGTATGGAGAAAATTTCAAAAATTTCACACCCCTTAGGAGCGTGCGTAATTTGTGAATGGCCCCATAGACAATGTATGTTACGACTAGCATGTTAGGTTCACATTAAGCGTCATCAGTACCAGCCCAGACCTGTCTAAAGTTCACACAGATTTTGAAAATTTTTCTTGCAAATTTTTGCAAACATATATCAATGAATCTAATCAAACTAGGCATGACCCGAAAGTACTTAAGCTCAGCTTTCCAACGAGCCCAATCTCACCCGGAACGATCATTTATAACGGCCAAAAATTTCGGATAAAAAACACTATTTTTCCAACTTCGGAGATCTTCCACCAGCAACCAGGTGTGGCTCGAGACTGTGTGAGGCCTGTTTTGAGGTCTACTGGTAAAGACCTTTCAGACCACTATATCCATCCCAGACGAAATGGGTCCGATTTTGATAGGTGGATTTTCAAAAGAATCCCTCTATGCGACCCTTCCATGTCTCCATAGCTTCCTTATTTCGAACACATAACTCGGGATAAAAATGAAAAGTCTCGCTTTTATGTGGTTGTTGACATCGGTTTCGCCTCGGATCATCCAAATTCACTCGAAAATTCTACTTTTCATCATTTTATGCAAATTCTTGGGAAAATGTAGGAAAATTCGCGAAAATGTTTTCCCAAATATAGTTCCTGAAAATACGACTTGCTTTAAGCTTCCAGCTTTTCGCGGTAAAAAAAAGCTCATGACGAACCGATGCGAAGGAGTAAAAATTTTGCTGGAAAAATTGGAATCATTTTTATTGAACTCAGACTGGTTTGCTGGCGATGATGTAACAATTGCTGACTTCTCATATTTGGCAAATGTGGCTACAATTAAGGTTAGTCTCAATGTTATTTTCGCAACTGATATCCGGAACAGGTCTGGATACATCGCTGAAAATTGTTGTTGTTCGCTTAAAGGTCAAGATGCACTTCGTTTGTATATCAGGCCAGAATAAGGTTCATGTTAACTGTTGGCTGACATATTCATGCAAAAGTCAGTAACCTAACAATGTCTGACCTGAACCATTTCCCGTTGACCTGGACAGCAATTTTCAGTTTTCCGCTTCACACTTATTGGTTCGACCTGTTCCCAGTAGAGGTGTGCGGGCCGCCCGAAAACTCATAGCCCGAGCTGACCGAGCGTTTCGTTCGAACTTTATTGATGAGTTACTTCTATTTAACCCGCAGGCATGGGGTGTTAACCTAAAAGACTATCCAAATCTATACAATTGGCACGAGCGATGTCGAACACTTCCCGGATTTCTGGAAAATCAAAAGGGAGCAAAATTTCTAGCCAAGGAAGTGGCAATGCTGGTTGGTGAACCACTATGGCCCAACACTTAATTCAAAAATGGACTATTTTTTTGGAGGTGTGGCTTGTGACGTTCGGGAGGGAGTCTTAAATTTTAAGATTGAATAAATTGTAGATTTTTACTGCGGAATCGAAATTTATTTTATGCGAACTACTGATGAGCCGTGGCATTTTTTATTTTGACCGAATCACCTACGGTAATAAATCTCACCAGCCAACCAGCTGCAATTCTAAGAACCAGCATACAACCACCACAACAACATCAAAAGTCCAGAAGGGAACAAAGTAAAAACCCACAAATCCTACGAATTCTTTGAGCTCTACAAGTGGGAAGAGTGTGGCCTATGTATGGTGCTGAACCAACATGCCACCACTTGGATAATCGCAAAAGTCTCTAAGAGAACAAAAAGAAAGATCAAAATCCTAAAGTTCTAGAACTGGGAACTGGTGGACCTTGATAGTTCCAAAATACTTTATTCAAATCGGTAAGATTTGCGCCAAATCTGAGGACTCTAGCTCGTGATCCGGTAAACCGATTTTCATAAACTTCTATTCCCCGATTTATGTGGTCAATAACATGCCTGAAATTTTGACCAGCCCTCGAAAACAGCCACCTCACCATTCTTTTGTATAGTATGTATATGTTGTAATAAACATGACTGCGGTGCAGCCGGTAATGTTTGAGAAGTCGATCAAGACACGGCATGAGTACTTCATGTTGTTATAATAGTTATTGATCGTTTTGCCGGATGTTCTAGCACGCTACGTCGAATAAATCAGTTCCGCTGTTCAATTTTCACTTAATGACAAGGATTTTCCATTATCCATGAAAAATGGTGCTGTGGAATTGAGAAATGTGAGTAAACGGAGTGCAGCGCTTTAACATGCCAGCGACTCAAATAAGCATGCAACTTTGCCATCGTTTACTTGACAGTAAAAGAAAAGAAATGTAATGAAAACGGAGAGAAAATCGAATCATATTCAATTTCTTCTCCTATTAAGACACTTCTTTTGTTCCATTCGACAACTGTCATGTAAACGGAGTTGTTATTGGCGCGGAGAAATCAATGGGTCGGAATATTTTGCTAGTCGTGTAGCGGCCGGTAAAATGAGTGAGCCAACGACGTTGTGTATCAAACAGTTTATTGGTACAGTCAAATCGTTGTGGTGCTACAAATTTCTAAAGAATTTCCTTAAAGTTAGGTTATGTTTCTACGCGCAAATGTCTCAGAGAAAACTTGCATATTGTCTTTGGCCACGGATTGAAAACTAAAATATTCTAACAATAGCCACAATATTACGATCGGAATATAATACGCGATTTCGGATAGTTCTTTTCGGTTATATTCGACAAAACTATGAATGCGCGAAATCTCTTGATCAATCGTAACTTTGACGATGAGAATCCTTTTCTCCTTCTATTTGACGTTCTGAATCTAATCCGAATGAAGTTGCATTGGATTCGAGGCGGAGAGATGAGATGAACATCTGTGTCCATCTGTTCGTCACAGGAGTAATAGGAGTGAAAACGAATGCAAAACGGCGATTACACACTTAAGTTGAATTCATAGTCGTCCGTTTTCCATCCGATTACTTGACAGTTGGAATTAAAACAATGCGAAAGTCATTGAAAAAAAAAAGAAGAAGCGTCACGTAAACGGAGGCAAAACGGACGACTGTGAATTCAGACTTAAACAAACTTAACCGGCACGAATCTGGGTTACCAAACAACGAACACAAATTTTGATGTCAAACCGTCAGAACTTAACTTTTTAGACCCGTACGAAGTACTGGGGTCTTATAGGTTTACGCATACGTTTGTAACACGTCGAATTCGACTCTCTAAGTAAGGGGAAACCTATTGTGGTTGTCCAGAGATGCCAAATCAGCGGAAAAAAAACATAGCTAACGCCGACCCACACCTATTTGTATCGAAAGCCTTTACTGAGAAACTCTTCACTTCTTTTACTTCGTTCTCTACTGAAAAGCTATTCGCCCTTTAAAATCACTTACATTATGTCTCCGCCGGCAGCCATTTTGTTAGGAGACCGGAAATAGTTCTGACGATTTACATGCGTTAATACCTTTCAAACAAAAAAAATTCATGAAATTCGGTCAAAATTTACTCGAGATATTGACAAAATACTTCACGTTCACTGTACGGCCGAGTAACCAGATAAGAGCTCACTCCAAGAGACCTAGCTCACGCTCCGGAGAACATAATCTCAAATTCCCTGATTGGTACGGTCAATACCTATCTAATAAAGCTAAAACAGACGAAATATGTTCAAATATGACCGACCTACAAGCAAAAACTGCTTGCTGCCCTGTGCCTGTTTGACACCAAGGTCTCTAACTCACGAGTCGGTCATCCGATTTCCATAAACTTTTTTTTTGTCGATCGGTATTGTAAATATCTTTCATTTGACGTATCACTTACAAGTGTAACGTTTAAATGTCCGGAGATATCTTCGAAAAACCGTAAAGCACTTATTGGGCCACAGCTCGGGAGGGGTCGATCCAAAATCACTCATCTTCGAACTTAGCCTGTCTTTTGACATTACCAAACGGGAATTTTTTTGTTTTTCAAAATCGGATGCGTTTTACTCAAGTTATCGTGCAGACAGACATTTTTTTTTCACTGATTTGGCATCTCTAGACAACCACAATATGTTTCCCCTTACTCAGGGAGTCCAATTCGACGTGTTACAAACGTATATGCGTAAACCTATAAGACCCCAGTACTTCGTACGGGTCTAATAAATTGCTGCAGCGGTTTATAGCTGTTTAAATAGGAATTTATGAAAGTTGACTTCGTACGGGGCTGTCGATATTGCCTCCGGCAATTTATTTGTATATGATAACAAGGCAAAGAGTGGATAATGCAAGTGATTTTAAAGCGTGAATAGCTTTTCAGTAGAGAATGAAGTAATAGAAATGAAGAGATCCGTACGAAGTACTGGGGTCGAATTATACTCCCTGAGTAAGCAAACGCTCCGACTGTTTTGATGGCTCGTTCAGACCAGCAATGGACATCAATGTGAAGCAAATTTTTTACGAAGGGAGTTCTTTGGGGTGTTAGTTCACAGGCCAATTTCAATCGGTTTGACGTTCAGCGAGACAGAATTTGTACATCTTTCCTATTCTCTTTTATAGAAAATACCAAGAGTTAATGAGAAACATTACGGATAATATGTCGATGATCAAAATCAAACGCAAAACCAATGGGGCATAGGAGTTTTGACGAATTAGACGCGGAACATTATTCTAAACAAAAAATTGTTCTACGGATGCCTCTAAAATGCACAGATTTTTTTATAAATTTTATTTAGTTTACAAAGTACGACCCTAAATCAACCCAATATTGTCAGCCGCCTAAGATGTGACTAAGGCCGTTTCCAGCCGCGATGAATATATGTATGTGTAAGGTGCCGAACATCAAGAACGACATGGGTATCGACAGTTCTGATCAATAGAATGTCTTAAAACAGCGTAAAATCAAAAATATTGGGCCGCAATTTCGTAATTTTCTTACGAGCGGCTGTACATTTTGAAGTTTAGATGAACTTATAAAAAAATTGATGCATTTTTGAGTCATACCGTAAAACAATTTATTGCTTAGAATCATGTTTTAGTTCGATAAAAATAACTTGTAAAAACTTCAATGTTCCATTGTTCTTCGAAGCTTACAAACATCAAATTAAAAGCAAGGTGCTCTGGATAAAGATATTGTTGAAGTTGAGTAAAATATTGTAAGGGACAAAATGAAAAACGGTTTGAGAGTCGAAGGGAATTTTCCGGGCTGTTGAAGAGTTACGAAACAGCAACCGAAAGAAAGAAAATCAGCAGCCAGAGGTAGCTGTCGATTTGAAGTAAATTTTTGAGCAGTCCAATTATGTTTCATCCATGCATAGACACAATAAATAGATAGCTCATAGAGAGAACATGCTCAGTGTTTGCGAAAAGCAGGACCTTGGTAATTTTACCAATTTCAATAACTCTTTGAGGCACTGCCTCTTAATATCAGCGAATTCGTCTGAGGTTACGAGTTTAGCTTTTCAAAATAAAGCCTCGATCCTGTTCTTTAGTATAAGCTTTGGACGAGTTTAGTAGAAATGTAGGTTCCATTAAACTGTTTGTTTAGAAAGTACTTAAAATTAGCATAATCCGTGAACAACGTCTATCTGACGACGCCACCAGGGCGACCATCGATGGGTTCAGACATTTTTGACTTAATGAAGCAAAATGTAGATATTCATAATAGATACAACTCGATGCAAAATTTCCTTCATTAAGCCAAAAAAAGAATCAGGGAATCACAGTGAAAAAATATAAAAAATTTCTTGGCCGAAAATTTGTCACTTAGTTTTACGACAAATTATGTACGAGCACTCTACAAAATCAAATGTATAAAATATCGAATCCGAAAATATTCCTAACGTCCTATACTTGAAATCACATCACTCATAGATTATTGAAATGATCAGAAATTATATTATTACCCAACATAAACGATAAATAATTTTATTAAAATCATATTGGCAATTCTAGAAACTTACCTCCTCCATTTTGCATTACAAATCTTATTCTTCACGTTCTGCCATGCCGGTAAAGACTTTCTAGTTTTATTCACATTAAAATAGTTTTCATCAAATGTGGTTATCTTGTTGATAATGGTAGAAAATTGGAGTTATAATTTTACAAGATTATTACTCCAATTCACATTTAAAAGAAAAATTTACGTTAGCGCGACTCTTTTCTTAAACAAATTTTAGACAGTCACGGCGCAGTTCTTTCAACAAATTCAATTCAAAGCAGAGGTGAATATGTTTGAATTGATTTCCTGGACTAAAAATCAATTCGAATATAATTTGATTGTAGATCAAAATAATAAATTATTGTGAGTGATTTTCGTATTCGCGCAAATGAGATTTTTTTTGAATTTTTCGTTTTTATTTGAATTAAATTATTATTTATAATTAGGCTCGGTACACGATACTATAAGCTAGACTTGTGGAATAAGATTCAGTTTTGTCTTCTATTTTCTTTTAACATGAAAGGTATGAGCATCCAATTCTTGGGGAGGTATCTTCAAACACTGTACATAACAAAAGAATCGTTCCAATGAGTAGTTCTTAATTTAAATTTGAGTCATTGTAGGTGTGAATTGTGTCATATTTTGCGTACTGAAACGAAAAAATTCTTCAAATGTTCCACTCACTCACCAACAAAATATTCAGATAGTACCGACATCTTATTTAGTGTGAAAAAATATGAGAAATTGCCGTGTACACCAAAATATATATCTCATTATCTCAGACTAGTGCTCTCTTATAGTTAAAAGTATGGTAAAATTAAGTAGAACATTTGCTACATAGATCTAAGGGATATAGAAAAAATAACAACAGTTATGTCGGTTATGTTGTACATTTTTCTATCGCATTGAGGAAAATTTGAGATCGAAAGAGACAAAACATTGACTTAGTACTCGTTGTAATTTTTTATCGATATTAAACAGAAGAAGTACCAAATGTGATAATAAACTTTTAAGCGTCATGGTTGCCGTACACGGATTTAACAAAAGAAGATTGTGTTAAATGAATTTGGACAAACGTAGCTCAGTTTATTGTAGGAAACTTGCTTATCCACATTGTTGATTCACATTTAGTTATAATCGTTTAAGTTAATCAAAGTGATGGGCCGATCGTCGACTACAAAATTGGATCCAAGGCTGTATACTTTGGGGAGGTCACGCAGATGCAGATACGCGGGTTACACACCACGTTTCATACAAAAAATTCACCACGCCATACAAATTCAATTTTGGTGAATTCGTTTGTATGGAAAAGGTGTGTTCCCGCGTATCTAATAAAATGGCGATCTGCGTGACCTTCTCAAAGTATACAGCCTTGATTGGATCGAGGAAACAATTTTTTATATGAAAACACAATTTATTAGTCTGTGGTATGGTCAACTCGATTCAATATTGGTACAGTTATTAAGTTAGCTAAACCAACTTTTATACTAGTTACATTCAACTAAAATAATCGTTAGTTCAACTTGATTAAAGTTTGGTACAGTTATTAAGTTAGCTAAACCAACTGTTATACTAGTCACATTCAACTAAAATAATGGTTAGCGTCAACTTTATTAAAGCTGGATACAGCTATGAATTTAGCTAAACGAACTTTTATAATAGTTACATTCAACTAAAAAATTCATAGATTTCACTTTTTTTCTGTGCGACGAATTTTTTCTGTGAGTGACGTTCGGTTTGTTGGTTACCGGAACGTTTATCATGGATTTAACAGATTGCTGTTTTTTGACCCAGTCTCTGGTATTGCTCATACTTCGGATTTCATCGTCGTTAGTCATTGCTTTTTCACGACGGTGTTCCTTTGGCATCAAAATAGAATACTTTTTTCGCAGGTATTCATTGTCACGCATGCTCGATAATATCCTCTCCTCTTCAGCCAACTTTAACTCCATTTCTTGTCGCTTACTCGTTGTACGGATAATCGGATCTGCTCTAGACACATTGATGACATTATCGTTCTGTCGATTTTGTTGCTGTTCGACGGATCGATTTTTGGAATGATTTTGTGGTGACAGCAGGTTACGTGATGCTCGATAGTACGGATGACTAGTATCGTACGTCAAGTCATAATCGTTGTCTTTGTCACCGCAGTTATCCACTCGAGATTTTGCCGGTGAATTATTCCTTGAATGTGGCGTCGCAACGTCTTCTTGTACTGATTGTTGAGATGACGGTGGTTCGGGTGGATTTGGTGTTTTGCACTTATCACAGATCCATTCGTCTTTCTTCTTAATGGATTTGATTCCAACGCACGCAAAGTGGTGCCACTTGTCGCATTTATCACAGGCGACGACTGGTTTGTTCTGGGTACCGTTACATATTTCACATTTGTAGATCGCCTTCTTCTTTCGCCCTTTGTTGTGTTTTTCGTTGGTCATGGTAACGCTGGTATTGTTGAGTTACTAATCGTGTCGTACGCAGAATTTGGATGTTCTGCACCTGGTAATGATGTCTGATCAATCAGCGTACTAATTAGTGCGTTTGGACCTCGGGAAATGTTGCAACGGTAGCTTCCGGTATCTAACGGTTGTAACGGTGGTTTACGCCAGGTGACGGCGTTTGATTGAAATATTTGTGTTGCACGTCTGGTGATGACGTCAGCAACAACTGATATTGTGGTTGTGATTCGCACCAGGCATTGATGTCTTGATCACGTCAATTTGCTTTCGTAGATCCGCACCTGGTGATGATGTCGGGACCAAGCCAAATAGACATTTTGTAGTGTGGCGAATGGGTCTTTTGGGAATGTCTAGTTTCTGTCAGCTTCAATAATTTCAAGACGAAGTTTCGTTCAAAATTATATATTCATTGATGAGTCAAGTAGGAGGAGGCTACAAAATCTTAATTCAAGTTACATTAGAATCATCATAACCTCACAAATAGTCACAAACTTACTTCTAGTATTCTCCCTTAAAACCGATAACACATTCGGTTAACCCTTCGCGTATATATTCTCGGAATCCTTTAAGAAAGAGAAAGTTACGTTAATCAACGGATTTACGTGGCTCAATTGGACAGGATGTCCTTGACAAAAACACGTTTTGAAATACAAAGTGTAAATTCAAATTCAAATGATTTCTTACTTGTTCATAATCGATTATAAGTCTTCAAAATTGATACGATTAAATTATTTCGCAAAATTCTCGTCTAAAGACTGTAAAAAAAACGGATAAAATTAAAACTTGAAACGGAGCACACGGTCAAAACAAACGACTTACGAAAACTAATACAAAGTCAACATTGAAATCGCGAATCTCTTGGCGTAAACGCGATCACATTAGTTTCCCTAATTTAATTGCTTTTTGAGCGTAAATTGACACGGATGTTTAGGATAAAATCGAATTTTAATTAACAACGGCAACAAACGTGTCTCTTCACCATCTTTGATATAAAGCTTTTTGTTCGTCTGACTGATAGAAGTTAAATATTTTTCCGCAACAAGCGTGACGGCATGATAGGACCAGTGTTGCCGTTCATCACACTTTTCGAATTCAAACTCAAAGATAACAAGCATCTTCGCGACTGCCAGGAGGCAATGCCACGTATTTATCTCAAGAAATTCAAAACGAACTCATCGAAATAATCGCAAAATTCGTACAAAAAGACATCATAAATGAGATTAACTCGGCTGACGTAAGCTTCTTTACGTTGCTTGCTGACAGGACGAAGGACAGAACCAGCAAAGAAATTGTGTCGGTAGTAATCAGATACGTTAAATGTGCTCAAGCCAAAGAATCGCTTTTGTGGTTTGAAACCACAAATTATTTCGATGCTGAAAGTCAAGCAGATTTGCTGCTTAAATTATTGGCCAGCTGTAACCTACCAGTAACTTTTGAGTCAATGTTACGACGGGGCCTTCGTTATGAGCGGAGATAAGGGTGGAATACAGCGCATTATTCAACGAATAGTTGGTCGAATAATTCCCTACGTGCACTGCAGGGCCTATTTTACGAAAACATGTTTCTCAAGTTTTTGAAAGTTTCCAAAATGTTTCTGAAAAGTTTCTTAAAGTTTCTCAAAGCTTCTTAAAGTTTCTTAAAGTTTCTAGAAAAGTTTCCTTAAGAAACTTTAAGAAACTTTAAAAAACTTTAAGAAGCTTTGAGAAACTTTAAGAAACTTTTCAGAAACATTTTGGAAACTTTCAAAAACTTGAGAAACATGTTTTCGTAAAATAGGCCCTAGTGCACTGCTTCAATCACAAATTACATTTAGTAATAATCGCAGCGGTTGAAAGTAACGACATCGTACGGCTATTTTTCGATACTTTAAAATTGGTGTACATCTTTTTCCATCGAGCTAAAATACAAACTGCATATGAAGGGACAGCGATACTTAATTTGATTACTACGCGTTGGGCCGGACACCACCGATCGACAAATGCAATGCTGAAAAACTACTCGGATGTTGTGAACAACCTTCGCATTGTAAATACAAGGAGTGTTCATTATATCGAATAAATTGTTTCTGATTCGTTCCCTTTATTTTATTTACAGGTGAAGGCGGATACTAAAAGATTCGATGGAGACGATATCGCCAACGCGACTGGAATTTTGTTTACTATTCAGAAACCCGAATTCACGTTCATGCTAGTTTTCATGAGCAAATTTTTGAATGTGCTGTCACCAGAGGACAAAATTCTACAATCGGTGGAAATAGGATTTCGCGAAGCTCTTCCGGTTATTCAAAGCGTTAAAACAGAAATTTCTGCTCTACGCTCGAGCGATACTTTCGACTTGATTTGGAGAGAATCGGAAGAGTTGTTACAACAATCAATGGAAGGCGTTGAATCTCAGAATGAGAGGAGGCCACGTAGAAATATTAACAGACCTTCGTCGTTGTCTGACTTCGTTATTACTGAGCGAACCGGAGAACGAAATCATGATAGCAAAATTGAAATATCGTCGTCGTTCTATTTTGTGATTGATACATTTCTTAGTGAAACTGAAAGGCGTTTCGAAAACAATACAGAAATATTATCGGCTATTTCGATGGCTGGTAAATTTGACGTAAAATTGCTAAAGCCACTTGAAGATCTCGGGATCGATCTTCCTTCTCACGAAGAAATGGTTGTTGCCAAAAATTATGTAATGGGCAGACAGTTAATTCACCAAGAAAAATTAAGCAAAATGAAAGAAGAAGAAGCAAAACTGTTTAAGAATAGATTCAACATACTAAAGGAACTATATCCAATGAAAGAAGCATTTCCTGCCGTATACTTCATGGCAACGATAGATACGTTCGGATGTAGTACCTCTACATGTGAAACTTCTTTTTCTGCTCTTGAAAGACTCAATCCAAAAAGTAGAATGAGTATGAAAAACGCTAGATTAAGACACCTGTCATTTCTGGCCTTCGAGAAAAAGCGGCTTGATCATATATCTGTTGATGATATTCTGAAATCTTTCAATGATAACCCGAAACGTAGGATTAAGGTCTACTGACGAATGTTTTTGATTTATGTTAACTTTTGATTTAAAATCATTTAAACTTTTAAACAATCTATTAGACATAAGATTGTAACATTAAAATAAATTTCTTTATCACAGTTTTTTTTTGCTTTGGAGATCGGAGCTCAGCACACCCTGAAAATCGGGTCTAGCTACGGCCCTGAGTATAGTTGTAGAACGAGGAGTGACCGAAGCAGAATTTATGCAATTGGCTGGTAGCTTTTTGCCGCTGGATTCAACATATGGTGACCCCGACGTGATTTGTTGGTCACTTGCTAGTTTTGGGCAGTAGGACATTTGGTGACGCCGGAAGTCAATTCGAAGTTCCAGTTCTGACGATTCAATGCATTGGTTGGCCAGCAATTTCAATTTCACTGGGCTGGTCGAGCATTTTACATTTTCATTCGGCTGGGCATCGCCACGACTTAACAAATTCTTGAGCTTACGATAGAATTCTTATAATCGAGGCAAGTTTCTAACGGTTAAAGGCAGGGTGTTGAACAATGTATGACCCGCGTATTGTAAGCTACGCTGACAATAATTCGACAGAATGGAGGGCTTTTTCAGAAGATACGAAAACCTCGCACGGTACCGGTTGCTATTGTCGGAAAAAACGGTCGAATGGTGTTTCACATCGTTCAAACTGGAATACACATATTTGCGAACTGCGAACTCTCCGTACATCTCCGTAAACGTGATCATACGCGGAAACTCGGCATTAAACAGAAGCCCAGTCGGAAAGCCCAACGGGCTCTTTTGTGCCAGACCTGTAGCTCATCCACCTGCTCATCCATCATGCTCTTGTTAGGGAACCCCACACTACGATACAGTAGGTCAACACAGGATGCATAGTCGAGAAGTATAGATAATTCTGAGGATCTTTTTCGGGAGAAATCGCAACCTCTTAATGACACCAATGCCGCGAGAGACGGTGCTACTGATACTGACAAAGAGCTCATTCCAACCGACATGCTCGTCTAGCACCAAACCCAGACACCTGACTGTGGAACACCATTCGATCGTCACGCCATTAAACGTAAGGGTCGGCAAGTTATCGACCTTCACGTGGGGTTGCAGTAGTGAACCAGCTTAGTCTTACTCAAGTTCAAAGTCATTGGAAGTGATGTATTATTACTTTATAGCCAATTTAAAATTGATTATAATTTTTTTTTTTTTGAGAAACAACCATTTAATATGGGCAAATTTGACGAATTTTCCTATTTTTCGGTAAATTTTCATGCAAAACTCGAAGAAAAACACTTCTTTTTAATCATTTAAGCACACTTTTTCTAGGTTTTGACCCATAAATGTTTGTGACATTCATAATTAGGTATTCCGCTAGAAGGAAAGTGGTTTATCTACGGAGGCAGTGTGCAGATCTGCACCAAGACTATGCATTCAAGCTACTAGTCCATGTATGAGACTTTTAATCCTCAGAATTAGCTTCCATTATTAGGAATTAGCTATCCGGCCCTAAGTACGTACATTGACTAAGTCTCATCCAATTTTCCCATTTTTTGTTTCATTTGAGAGAAAATTGAGTACCGAATAGAATGTGGCACAAAAAGTTTCAAATTTGGGCCCTTTTGGACTAACGCCGCTTCTCGGCGTTCCCCCATTAAATAACCTTATATTTGAAGGACTGATCTGCTCAGAATCTATCATTACGTCGCACAGCTCTCTTGGTGTTAAGCAATTGGGAAACGACTCGTCTGAAAGATTTTGCTGATTGCACTACGCAAAGCATCGCGCCGTTTCGTTCGTTTAGGATTCACAGAATCAAGGCTTTATTGGTCCCTCATCTTCATTCCTATCAATCGGACTTGTACGTGACAGACCAGTCAAAGTCATCTTTACAATGCTTTACTAGTTCAAATGCGTTAGTATGCACTGTCTTTCTAAAAGGTGTATTAGGAAGCAACTGATGATGGTCAGACTACGCTGACTTGGGGCCACTATTGCAACCTGAGGCCGAAACAGTCTCTTTCGATGTTGTATACATCAACCTCCCGTCTGTACCCTGTTTGATCTGGCTTCTCTGTTCATGTCTTCGCGTTGCCGTTGTGCTTGTCTTTTCTTGCTCTCGATGGTCCTAACACCGTCTAGATCTAGGTATGTAGGTATGTAGATCTAGGTATGCTAAAGCCGCAACGTTAAACAGATCGTTAAGTCAAAAGAGATGGAAAAGCTTTGAATGTTCTATATACTATTCTGGGGCCGCCATAACACACGGAGGTCAAAACTTCTTCTAGTATCATGTCCGGAGCGATAGCGGAGGACTTGACGCAGTCTAACTTCCAAAAAAAGAACGAAGAAATTTTTTTGAGACGCGGCAACTATATATAGCCGAACATTTCAGTTTCTACCCTTCGGTTTATATCACCACAAAACATTCTCTATCATATTCTCGCTTCAAATACGAGCAAAACGAGCTATCACTCGACTATGTAGGTTTAAAATTGCTGGAGATACATCGTTTTGAAATTGGTCACTTTTCATACAAAATACACCAAATTGACTTTTCCCAAACAATCAAAATCTTTCAACTTACTATGTATGTTTCTATCTATCTGTCTATCTATCTATCTATCTATCGACGGTCGCTCTCGGAAACCAGTCAGCCAATCGCCATGAAATTTTGCAGGAACCTCAGGGTGGGCATAAAAATGAAAATGTGATACGCCATTACTCCAGGAAAAACCAGAATTTTGTTTTATTGGCCTCGAAGTGGTTTCTGAAACCTACAGAGGCGTGCGACCCATCAAATGAAAGGTATTCGTAACACGATTCGAACAAAAAAACTAGGTCCCACCTTTTGGGCGGGTCGGGTCCCTTGACTGATAATTTTTCCAAAATAATTAATCAATTAAAGTGAAAGCAAAACAAAATTATCGAGCCTCATTTTTGTCAACTGAATTTCAATTGTCAAAAACCAGACTAGATCATTTCATTTTGCTTTTACCTTATATTACAGAATATTATAATCAAGGTTCTGAAAGAATTTTGTTTTTGTGTGTCACCGCCTTCGTGATCAACTCAGGGTTGTCTTAACCTGGTTCTTTCAGGTTTGATTATCTTATTTTATTTTAACTGATTTTTTCATCTGGGTGAGAATGGACAATTCCTGAAGTCCAAGCCTTTTTGTCACGGTATGGATGTAATAATCTAACACAATTCTCAATTTGATACATTTACTTCTACAAAAATGAAATGTTGTCACTTTGTATTCGTTTAAATTGTGCAATAATCTAATAAGACCCGAGTTGTTAACTAATGCAGTAAGATACCGCAACTCGTGTCAATTACGGCCTTCGATTCGCTCTAACCGCAAACTTATCGCTCGTCCGAGCTGTCTAATATTGCAATACGATACCGCAACTCGTGTGAATTACGACCCTCGCTTCGCTCGGGCCGCAAACTTCACACTCGTACGAGTTGTCTAATATTAGGTTTGGCCTAGCCGCAAACTTCTCACTCGTTCGAGCTGTCTAAGATTGCAATATGATACCGTAACTCGTGTGAATTACGACCCTCGCTTCGCTCGGGCCGAAAACTTCACACTCGTCGGAGTTGTCTAATGTTAGAATTGCTTGTTTGTAATACTATATGCTCACTGTATATGTAATTTCAGGTATATCCGCCAACATTTCAAATGTCTTTTTTGTTACTAATTTGACGTTTTCAATGAATTCCACTCAATCCACACAACTCACACTCTGTCTGTATCAGTATGATCCGCTGTGGTTTCCAATGTTGTATTATTAGAAGGTTGCGCCAACAGCCTTTTTCGTGGTGGCATTAAATAAAAAATAATTGCCGTAGTGCATTGTATTTTAAATTAGGCGAATTCTTCGCTGTGGCATTATTGCGAAAATGAAGTAACCAGAACGAAGATAAATACCTAAATATCAATAATACCACTGTAGTAACCATTTTTATTTCTCCATTTACCATTTACCACAAAAATACTCCATGTGAAAGAAAAAAAAAATGAATTTTTGCTTTGTTTACTTGACAGTTCGCTATCTCAAGGAGTACTTTTTTGTTGAGTGGCAACCATACTTAAGTTAATGCGGTAAATTGTTTTGTTTTCTTAAAAGTCATACGACAGTCCTAAAAGTTTGTTCCAATTAACTGTTAATCCGAACTTTGACAACTGGAACGACAACGACTTCATTCAAAACAGACGTATCTTCTTCTCTCAGTGAAGGGAATCATCAATGATCAATTACCAATAATTATCAATTATCAACATAGTAAATGGAATAGCTTCCGACCTTAATCTCGGGAATTCCATTCCTCGTCGATTAAAAGAAATTTTATTAAAATCGGTTAAGAATTATTACTCAAGTTATCGTCATGACAAAAAAAATGGTTACAAACAATTCCGTTTTTGATAACATTTCATACAATATCGCCACAACACATTAAATTATCATAAATTATCACAAAATCAATTATCAGCGGTATAATATCATGTATTATCAAGTATCAACAGAGTAAAATCCTGTTTTCTGGAATAGTTTCCAGAACCTTATATCCCGACATAGCCCACCTTCTAAAAAAAAATCATCAAAATCGGTTAAGAATTACTCAAGTTATCGTGATGACAAAAAAAAATGGTTACAAACAATTAAGGTTTTGATAATTTTTCATACACTGTACTGTAAACTGTTACCAACATTTTAGGGTATTTTCTGGCGTAAGACCCTTGACTTCAGTCAAGGGAACAATATTATTATTACCAATTATTATCAGATACTTATTTTTCTGAAATATTTTCCAGAACCTTATACATTGCCCATCCTCGAACTTAACCTCAGAAATCCCATTCTTCTACGTTTTTAATAACATTTTCTATAATATCACCACAACACATTAAATTATCATTATCACAATAGCAATTATCAGCACTGTATTATCAATTACAATTATCAATAAAATCATGTTTTTCTGGAATAGTTTCCAGAACCTTATCCCGACATGGCTCATCTTCGAACTTAACCTCAGGAATTTCATTCCTCGTTGATTAAAAAAAAATCATCCAAATCGGTTAAGAATTACTCAAGTTATCGTCGTGACAAAAAAAAATTATTTCAAACAATTAAAGTTTTGATAATTTTTCATACACTAACATATACTAACATTTTAGGGTATTTTCTGGCATAAGACCCTTGACTACCAAACTACCAAACAAGGTATTCATACTTGCTGAAGAAACCTAAGATTTCGTCGAACTATGGTAAACTTTATTCTGGTCCGACGCTATTTAATGGCCTTCCGCCAACGATCAGAAATTCACTTACCCTCAATCAATTTTGTCGTTCGTTGAAAGCGTATTTACTGACGCGACTCGATTCTAATTAAATTAAATCAGCTGTAAACGAAAATCACGATCGAATAAAGAGCAAATATCACTTCTATCTGTTTAAGAATTTAATATGAAGATTTAAGATACAACCATCACCTCATGGTACTTTTCGCCTTGCTAGCTGTCCTTGTTGTCTAGATTTATATCAACTTTATTAATTTGATTTTATGTTAAACTGTTGTAGCTCCTTAGAATAGTAGCATACTGGAGCTACGTTGTGTGTTTAATGTTAGAAGTTTTTTCTTGGAAATAAATGAAATTGAAATTGACTTTCAGTCAAGGGAATAATTTAAAAAATCGGGTCAGATTCGTTTGAGCTGGAGTGATTAGAGTGACCAAATTTTGAGCTACTCGAGCGTAGGATGAAAGGACTAATATTTTTTTGGGTTATGAGAGATAGAGACTTACTTTCTTCGGCAAAGTCTCAGAGTTTTACGAGTAGAACATAGGGGCATATGTGAAAAATGTCAAAAGTTAGAAATGGGTGGGTCAATTAGGGTTTTAGAGCTATTTCTCAAATGGTTGCAGATAGTTATTTTCTTCGTCAAATTTTCAATTTTCGTCAAATTTTTGATTTTTGTCAAATTTTCGAATTTCGTCAAATTTTCAAATTTCGTCAAATTTTCGATTTTCGTAAAATTTTCGATTTTCGTCAAATTTTCGAATTTCGTCAAATTTTCAAATTTCGTCAAATTTTCGAATTTCGTTAAATTTTCGAATTTCGTTCTAAAAAGCACTTCTAAAACGACTGATATCCCAACAAAAATCTCTTCGCTTTCAGCTTCGTTACGCGAAAATTAAATATTACACCCAATTAGTTCAAACAAGCTGGCTTAGTTTTATCTCATCATCTGCCAAATAATTTTTACCAAAAACAAATTTGACTGGAAACAACCAAAATTTTACCAAAAAAATCTGCGTCGCATGTGGCAGATAAATTTTCTTGCTGGTCTGTTCCTGAACATCTGCCACTTTGCGACGCAGACTTTTTTGGTACAATTTTTGTTGTTTCCAGTCAAATTTTTTTTTGGTAAAAATTATTTGGCAGATGATGAGAAAAACTAAGGCAGCTTGTTTGAACTAAAATTGGGTGTGAAATTTATTTTTTGCGTAACGAAGCTGAAAGCGTCAACTCTAGCGATATCATTCATTTTAGAAATTGTACTTCATAGACTGCGTCACACTTTTCTCGAAGAGATTTTTGTATTCACTAAACGTAAACCATGGGAAAGGGAAAAGCAATTGCTTTGTTTGTTGAATGGTTGTACTCTCGCTTGTTAAACTAATAGCCTCACGCTGTGGGTAAGTAAGCCTTAGTGTTGTTTATAGTCCGTTGCGAAATTGCAAAAAAAAATGCCATATGCTCTGTATTAAGGGTATCAAATGATTCTAAGTGGTCTTTTTATTTTTATGAAATATCGAAAGCATCTCTCGCACCATCTGGACAACTACCAATTACACTTTCAACAACTACAAGTGGTTTTTTCTTTTTGGAATTTGGTAAAATGGATCATTGATTGCTGATAGCTCCAGATCCATAACGGTCATCAAATCCTATGTATCGAACGGAATGCATTTTTATTTTGACAGTTTGATTGAGGTTATTTTGTGATTATTTACATCGAATATCGTAAATTTATTTTGTTTAGAATTAAGTGCTGAAATGATAACAATTCTTATCGCTATCGCTCGATTACGGCAATTTTCGCAATTTTCTTAAGAGGTTTTTTACGACCAACGAGATTACTTTTGTAAAAAGATTCACTTGAAATCTGTGTAAAATAAAAGTTAAGAAGCATACACGTGGGCAGAAGAAGTCTTCTTTACTTTATGCAAGCGCAACCGACGGTTTTAATCAGCTGATACTCGAGGCGACATACAATGCTACATACTTTGTGCATGTAACGCAGATCCAGAATCTGGATTCCAGATACGCTGGTAACACCCTACACTCGCTAATAATATGCGGGTACTGGTTAAAGGAGATTTATTTAATTAAATTATTGGGCATCAAGTACGGGCATAAAACTAAGCTGACTGCGGGCTCGCATTGCAATGAAAATATTGCGGTCTAGCGCTCAATGAAAGTAAGGATCGTAAAGGTCCTCTTAACTGAAGTCGTAGATTATGTGAATGTGCAGTTTGAATTTAGTGTTCCAGCGCTAATTCGAACACAAATAGCACTTATTACAAAGTGTTTTGTTTGTTCTGGATTTTGACAGTTCACACCACTGTATGTTGTGTGTGTGATGAGTGTGTTTGTATTCTCCTTTGAACTGGAGTCATTGACAAACAGACACATCTCGTTGGGGTAATAATCCGTCAAAATCCAAAACAAAAACATAGCTAACGCCGACCCGTACGAAACACCTATTCGTATCAAAAGCATTTTAATGTGAAATTCTTCATTTCTCTTACTTCATTTTCTTCTCTGCTGAAAAACTATTCTTCCTTTTAAATCACTTACATTATCCACTCTTTGCCTTGTTATCATATACAATTAAATTGCCGAAGGCAATATAGACAGCCCCGTACGAAGTCAAATTTCATAAATTCCTATTTAAACAGCTATATACCGCTATATTTACCTATATTTCACTATAAATAAACATTTCACAGAGGAATATATGCTATTATATAGCTCTATATGCCTGTATATAGCTCAATATAGCTGTACATATATGGAATCCCTGAAACCCCTCACACTTAACACATTATTTCCATGTTAACAGAAACTCTCTAAGCATCATTTTTCCCACTTTATATCACTTTTAATAAAATTTAATATGGCCGCCGGCAGCCATTTTGTTAGGAAACCGAAAATAGTACCGACGCTTTACATTTGTTAATACCTTTCAAACAAAAAAAAATTCATGAAATTCGGTCAAAATTTACTCGAGATATTGTCAAAATACACCACGTTCACTGTACTTCCGAGTAGCCAGATAAGAGCTCACTCCAAGAGACCTAGCTCACGCTCCGGAGAACATAATTTCATAAAAAAATTTTCCCTGATTGGTACGGTCAATACCTATCTAATAAAGCTAAAACAGACGAAATATGTTCAAATGTGGCCGACCTACAAGCAAAAACTGCTTGCCGCCCTGTGCCTGTTCCACACTAAGGGGTCTAACTCACGAGTCGGTCATCCGATTTCCATAAACTTTTTTTTTGTAAATACCTTTTATTTGACGTATCACTTACAAGTTTAACGTTTAAATGTCCGGAGATATCTTCGAAAAACCGTAAAGCACTTATTGGGCCACAGCTCGGGAGGGGTCGATCCAAAATCACTCATCTTCGAACTTAGCCTGTCTTTTGACATTACCAAACGGGAAAAAAAAGAATTTTCAAAATCGGATGCGTTTTACTCAAGTTATCGTGCAGACAGACAGACAGACGGACAGACGGACATTTTTTTTTTCGCGGATTTGGCATCTCTAGACAACCACAATAGGTTTCCCCTTACTCAGGGAGTCCAATTCGACGTGTTACAAACGTATGCGTAAACCTATAAGACCCCAGTACTTCGTACGGGTCTAAAAATCAATTCGTAATAGGGCATAGAATGTTATGATCAGAGCGAGCAAACCGAAGACTAGTTGTTATAACTTGCCTTGGGGTACTTGTCAAAGTATTTGCTTGTCTTTCAACGTGGTACGTTGGGGCGAGAGGACAGAAGACCAGTTTATTTTAACTTGCCTTGGGGTACATGTCAAAATATCTTCTTATCTTTCATCATAAAACTCTATTTCATTTCGGAGTAAGTTCACTCTACAGACCTTCTAAGTTCAAAAAGAAAAAGACTGCCTCCTGCCATGCTATTCTAAAACAGTTTTCCTCACTTTCTTGCATCGTATGTTATTCGATCATCATCCAACATTTCAACCGAAAATGACATTACGAAAACCACTCGACAAAGATAAAACCATTTTTATGAAAAAAGTTGGAAAGTACAGCTTGCGCAACATTCGCGCCTTTTGAGTGGCTTTTTTGTAATATTTTTGGTTACAAACTCAATTAATTTTTCCTGGTTTTCAGCGGTAGCTGAGGTTTGTGACGCAAAGTTTCTAAGACCAACTTATATCAACAACTGAAATCTCACAATTTAACAGAACAACTTAATACCAAAGTTCAATAGTCATCCGTTTTGCTCTTCGTTTTTCTGTCGTGTCCATTGTTTCCTGTAAACTGTGATTAAACTTAAGCTGTGAACGCACTTCGCCGTTTAGTACCTGACAGTTGGTTTAAAACAATGAAAACTCCTACTCTGTAGACCCGTACGAAGTACTGGGGTATTATAGGTTTACTCATACGTTTGTAACACGTCGAATGGGACTATCTAAGTAAGGGAAAACCTATTGTGGTTGTCCATAGATGCCAAATCAGCTGAAAAAAATGTCCGTCTGTCTGTGGGTTATCTACCTTGAGTAAAATACAAACGATTTTGAAATTCTTTTTCCCCCGTTTGGTAATGTCAAAAGACATGCTAAGTTCGAAGATGGGTGATTTCGGGTCAACCCCTCTCGAGCTGGGTCCCGATAAGTGTACTTTTGGGGTTTTCTAAGATATCTCCAGCCATTTAAAGGCTCCACTTATGAGTGATACGTCAAATGGAAGGTATTTACAATACCGATCGACAAAAAAAAAAGTTTTTAAAAATCGGATGACCGACTCGTGAGTTAGTCAAGCATTTTTTGCTTGTAGGACGGCCAAATTGGAACATACTTCGTCTACTTTCGCTTTATTAGATAGGTATTGACCGTACCAATCAGGGAAAAAAGGTTTTGAAATTCGGTTTACCAGAGCGTGCGCTAGGTCTCTTGGAGTCAGGCTCACACTGAAAAAAGTCCTTCGTGGAAAAGTCAAAAAGCCCTTCAGTTCAGGGCCTTTTTCCAATTTGGCACTCGATTCGTATGACTGATTAATATTGTGTAACTAATACAGTAAAAGTGAATCACACAGCTGTGCCACATCACACGGACAATTGAGACATCTGCCTAGGGCGGGCGCTGCGATTTGGTGGTGAAAAATTTTTAAAGAAAAAAAAATTGGGAAATTTTTTTGAGTGGAATTGGAATATAAAATGTACAACTAACGAAAAATTTATTTAAAAAAATTTAGCTCACTTCGCTCGCTAGTATACAAATTTTGATTAGGAGAGGGTCGTTCGGCTAATTAGACCCGTACGAAGTACTGGGGTCTTATGGGTTTACGCATACGTTTGTAACACGTCGAATTGGACTCCCTGAGTAAGGGGAAACCTATTGTGGTTGTCTAGAGATGCCAAATCCGCGAATAAAAAAATGTCCGTCTGTCCGTCTGTCCGTCTGTCCGTCTGTCTGCACGATAACTTGAGTAAAACGCATCCGATTTTGAAAATTCTTTTTTTTCCCGTTTGGTAATGTCAGAAGACAGGCTAAGTTCGAAGATGAGTGATTTTGGATCGACCCCTCCCGAGCTGTGGCCCAATAAGTGCTTTACAGTTTTTCGAAGATATCTCCGGACATTCAAACGTTACACTTTTAAGTGATACGTCAAAAAAAGGTATTTATAATACCGATCGACAAAAAAAAAGTTTTTAGAAATCGGATGACCGACTCGTGAGTTAGACCCCTTGGTGTGAAACAGGCACAGGGTGGCAAGCAGTTTTTGCTTGTAGGTCGGCCACATTTGAACATATTTCGTCTGTTTTAGCTTTATTAGATAGGTATTGACCGTACCAATCAGGGAAAATGTTTTTTATGAAATTATGTTCTCCGGAGCGTGAGCTAGGTCTCTTGGAGTGAGCTCTTATCTGGCTACTCGGAAGTACAGTGAACGTGGTGTATTTTGACAATATCTCGAGTAAATTTTGACCGAATTTCATGAATTTTTTTTTGTTTGAAAGGTATTAACGAATGTAAAGCGTCGGTACTATTTCCGGTCTCCTAACAAAATGGCTGCCGGCGGCCATATTGGATTTTAGTAAAATAGAAATATCTTGGGAAAAATGATACTTAGAGAGTTTCTGTTAACATGGAAATAATTTGTTATGTGTGTGGGGTTTCAGGGATTCCATATATGGACACCTATATATACCTATATACAGCTATATTGAGCTATATACAGGCATATAGAGCTATATAATAGCATATATTTATCTGTGGAAGGTTTATTTATAGGAAAATATAGGTAAATATAGCGGTATATAGCTGTTTAAATAGGAATTTATGAAATTTGTCTTCGTACGGGGCTGTCTATATTGCCTCCGGCAATTTAGTTGTATATGATAACAAGGCAAAGAGTGGATAATGTAAGTGATTTTAAAGGGCGAATAGTTTTTCAGCAGAGAAGAAAATGAAGTAAGAGAAATGAAGAGTTTCACATTAAAGGCTTTTGATACGAATAGGTGTTTCGTACGGGTCGGCGTTAGCTATGTTTTTTTCTTCGATTTCCAATCGAAATTTTCCTGCTGAGGCCTTTCTGTTAATTTTTCTTTGATTTGAAATTTCGAGAGAAATTTCGATTGCAAAATTAAAGATTTTAATTCCTTGATCTTGTATTGCTTGTGTGGACAACCAATGAAACGATTTGTTTACGAAAATTTGTTTATTGTTTCCCCTTGCATTCGGTCGTCGTTACCGACCATAATCATGGCTAAAACAATAAGTAATCATAAACGAATCGGCTCTACATGTTGAAGCTGAGCTTCACTTAAACTTACGTTACTTCTAATGTCACAACAATTTTGAATTAAATTCGATTTCTTGGCCGCAGATTATATCTGGGTTCAATATTGTGTTGATTGTTGTTGTTTGTGTTGACATGACCTATGTCAACATTTGTCAGAACATCTGTTGCAGGTGGGTCACTGTACAAAGTTGGTGCCGGAGGGTTTATATTCGGAGTTTTGGAGTTGTTTTTTATTATGTTGAAGAAGACTGGAGAAATGTGCGCTGCATCTGATTTGAAGTTGACTGTTTCGTTGTCATGTAGGATAATCTGGTTGGCCTCGTGAATTTTCATGACACCTTTTTTCCGCACTTTTTTCAAAATCTCCATGCCGTTGAAGTCGAATTGATGGTTGTTCGGACTAGTGTCGAAAACATGTTTGATCAGCGCTGTTTTTCTAGGATTTTTTCCCATGTTTCTTACATCAGAGATATGCGTTGCAAATCTGTCACATAGACACCACGTCGTTTCGCCGATGTACCATTTTGAGCAGTTTTTGCATCTCACTCTATAGATAACAAAAGACTGCTGATCAGCCGTCAATTTATGTTTCATATCCGGGAAGAGTTCCCCAACTTGTGCCACCGGTTTTCGGAGTAAGGGGTCATTCAAATAGTGCGCACGGTGTTTAGATGCGATATTTGAGTCGCCCATCCCCTTGGACGCCTTTGCACGTTTTTCAAAAAAACCCCACTAAAAGTCGTTCAAAAGTCGACCAGAAAGGCGGAAAAAACGAGACTTTTCAATTTTCAATTCCAGCGTTTCTGTGGCAGTAAATTCCACGAAGCGGCGTAGAATACACCGATGTCCGAAAATATATGTATGATGTTGAAAATGTGGCATACGTATTCACATGAAATGGAAACACTTGTAATTCGTCAGAATCGCCATTTACCGATGTCGATTTTCAAACTGACCGAATTTTTTTAACGAAATTTTCAGAATCTAACAATGAGTCCATAATTAATCTGGAAAATACAGAGAGCGTGCAGTAATTATTTTTCGTTCGTCGTAATCGTCTGGTGAGAGCTGTCAAGTTTCACTGAGAGTTTACCTTTCCAAGGCTTTCCAACCTGGAACGTACAGTAATTTTTCGATAACATTCACTGGTGCATTTGTGATATTTTTAACAAAGCTACCCATATTGCCGACATAGGTAGAGGAGAGAGATACATAGATAGTGAACTTTGACAGTTTTAACTGAACAAAAAACAATAACTTTACGCTCTCTAAATGTAAGAAAATTTGAGAACGAAAGTGAATTGCTGAACGGCGTAATGAAACTTGTCATCATCCTCTTGACGATTCACCAGTGAACCTTATCGAATAATTGCTGTACGCGCTCACAGTTCGGTCATATCAATGAAACTTTGCAAAATTTCTACAGCTAAAAGAAGGCCTACTTTGAAGCGGAAGGGCGGGGCTTATATATAGTAGAGTTTCTGTTGAATAATAACTCAAAATTTAAAAGTGAAACTAAAATAACATTTCTTAAAAGAGTGCACACGGTTTTTGAAAACTCCCCCTCTAGACCGCACACTTCTGCACGATTTTCGGAAACCCCCCTCCCCCCTTCAGGTGCGTCCTCACTATTTGAATGACCCCTAAGTGAAAATCAAGGCTGAGAATGTACTCAAACTCTAAAGACAGATTTTTTTTCTAATTTCATTAGAGGCAAAATAAAAAGTCGTTCAGCCACATATCAGATGTCCATAACCAGGCAAATCTTGGAGAATTGTCAGTAAAAGTTGGTCCATACAGCAATGTGATCAGATTGGAAGTAATGAAGATGGCAGAACTGCCAGCCAATTGCTAGTTTTGCAGATGACCTGGAAATTATTTGGTAGCTACATGGAAGTTGTTAAAAAAATTTCGTTGCTCTGGAGAGTAAAGCTTCGACTTCGGGTTGAATGTAAACGACGCAAATATTAAATATTTTGGATACAATTTTTTAGTATTTAGATATATCGCTCCATTCGTGATTTGAACAGACATTCACAAGCGCCGATGATACACGCGATGCCCAAGCCAATTATTAGGACAATAAAATCTCCAATAAGATTGTCGAAGCCGAGTTCATATACAAAATTATCATTCGAACTAAAAAACTTGAAAACAAATCCGAAAATCAATTAATTCTATTGCATGAGTCTACTTGTTCATAAAGTCTTACATCGCACGAACCACCGCCACGTTTTTCCTTCCACCAACGCTTCTGTAAAGTCTGCAATTTTCCATTTTCTTGTAGTTTCAAGATGGCGACATTTACTTGAGATCGATAGGTAGAATCTGTGGAACAAGGAAAAGTAACTTTTTGGTGACTACTTGCAACATGCATTTGAAATTCTCACTTTTGGTCATTGCAATTCCATAACTCTTGCTGTCCAACACTGGGCCAACCTGAGTCAAGTCGCATCTTCGTTCGGTAACATATTCGATCGCAACTGATTCCATTAAGAATGCATATTTTCCTGAAAACTGTACCACTGGATGTAAGAAACATTTGCCGCACACCTTTCATGGAATGAATTATATGTACCATCCCCCTTCACCACACGACTGACACCCTCGGCAGAGTTTGATACGAATGCCGTTAATTCTGACGATTCCATGGTCGACCGCATCATATCATATGTTGGATTATTCGAATTGCGGAAAAATGATGCGGTTGAACCGCCTTTGACTACCCCATTAGGAATGAGCGGGTTGGCCCGAAGATTCGGGTAACCCGCAAACCCGACCCGACCCGTCGGGTTTTGGGCTGGCGGGTTGTAGAGTCTTCTGGTTTGCTTTGGATCGGGTTTCAAAGAATAATATTCGGGTCAGGTCGGGCGGGTTCCAGGAGTATTTAAAAGTTCCAACCAGAAGTATTTAAAATTTTATAAAAAGTATCAATATAAGTTGTTTCTTCACGTTTTTAACGTAATTCTGAAAATATTAAATTAGTTTCAAGCATTTCTCACATAAATTTGAACTAAATTTGCTAAAAAACTTTGACGAGTTATAAAACTTTCGGGTTGACTTCGGATTGGGTTTCAAAAATGAAAATCGGGTCGGGTCGGGTTCGGGCGGGTTAAGAGTCTGTCGGGTTTACTCTGGTCGGGTTTCAGAAATGAAAAACGGGTCGGGTCGGGTTCGGGCGGGTTTTGAAAAAACCCCAACCCGCTCATCCCTATACCCCATACTTGATGCGAAATTGTCTGTCCAAATCTTCAACACTTGCTATTGTATACTCGACGATATCATTGGTGGCAAAAGCGGCGCAATTGGCAGACCACCAGACTCCAGCAGCAAGTTGTGTTGACAGGGATCTATGGATAAAGTTTGGATCATAATAACTGAAATATTTGTTTTTTTAAGCAGTAAAACGTTCGGTACACTGAACGAACTCCCACAGGCCAACTAAAAATCTTTTGGTGTCTTATCTTTTCGCCTATGATATGCCGATAAATATTATAACCTACAAAACTGGGTACTGTTAGGGAGGCTACGCACATCCAAGATTCACTAGATCATCACAGCGACATTCATTATCACTAAATATAATACGTCCGCCCGACAAATAGAAGGAACGTTTCAGCAACTTTCATACCAACAAAGACACGTACGAGTGTTTTGCAAGAACGAAACTTCGAACGTTCACACAAGTACATGTGAGTGTTTGGTTCTAATGTAGAAGCACCGAAATATTTCTACATTGTTGCACACCACTCGTACGCTACAGTATTGAGATGCCTGTATTCATAAATGGTGTTGAAAATTCAACCACTTCTTCGCGTTCAGATGTGATTGTTAGATCGCCGATTGCGATATCAGTGTGATGTTGAATTAACTCCGTAACGATACAGTCCCATGCGCCTGTTCTTTTATCGCTATTGTAGGGAGCCAGTTGAATTGAATAGTTGAGGTCGAGTATTTTGGATATTTCATCTATCAAATCAATTGAGTAGCCTTCAAATTGATCATTTCCGGTAAGAGGTTTGACCGACTGTTTTAGCATCACGTACGGCTCATTCTACAAATGATATTGAAAAAAAAAATTAGAAACCAAAACTATTACAAGTTTTACTAAATTTTTCCGACTTACTATCACTGCCGTTATTTTCAACGTCTGTCCTTGTGCTGAATTCTCATTGCACAGAAAAATCGCAATAAAAAACAAATGAACTGAGAATAATTTCACCATTTTCTGCCTTATTTTAGAATTTTCTACGCAAAATAATCACATCAATTGCGTGAATAATATTAGACTCTCATGCAAAAAATGATCTTTTTCAACTGATCGTTTATGAACTACTACCACCTGCGTGCGATAAAATTGTCATGGAAATAAGTATGGACTGTAGTGCCTTGTTGCAAACAGTGTCGAATAGATAGATAGATTAAGTGGGTTGAATGTATATTATATTCATGGACTCCTGCACCTTTGCCGCCGATGGGCCTGTTGTTCGGGCATACGTATTTTTTTGAATATCTATCAATTCGAAATTATTGTAAGAAATCATAGAGCATGTTCACTTCGGGAGTCGAACCGGGACCCATAGGGCATGAGTTCATTGTGCTCTAACGATTGACGATGCTATTTGCACTCGAAATAATCAATTCATTATGATAACATTTGCTTTTACATTAATCTGGAAAAGAAGTTTCTTGGGTCGCTATCCTTACTAATTCATCGTCTTACAAAATTTAACGTGAAGACGTTTCGTAACGACGCTGTTTTTCGATCACAAAGTTGAACTGCGAATGGTGAAAATGATTTTATTTTCGTTTCTTCAACATTATACAACGGAATCTACCACGAAAATATTTCCTGTTATTATTTGCAACCGGGTACAATTACCATCTACAGTTTGGAGATGTTCGAATGAGAGAGTGAATTAAAAATAAATACAACGCGTGTTCAGAAGAGGAAAAAGCGACACATGGTATTTAAAAATAGCCAGCGAAAACTGATGACCTTGCGCTCGGAACGTAAATGATACCAAAAATACAGTGAGATTTTTCCCTTGATTTGGTGAATTGGGAATTGGAGACATTATATTTGATTTGAGTTTTATTAGATCAGCAATCTGAAAATACTACATAGTTGATGTTGATACAAAATCAAATTGTAAACAACAATACGAGAATTGTGAGTTCCTGTGAACTCTGGTGAAACCAACAAACTTTAATTTTCATTTAGTGAAACATACTAGACATCAAAATCTGAAGTGAAAGCATTTTTGCTCATAATGTCCACAGCTGGGCTTGAACTAGCAACCTCTGGTTTATAAATCCAACTCGACCAACGAGGCGAGCAAAAAGGAAGTCACAATTTTAAGCTCAACTTACTTTTTTCAAAAAATTTATGAAGTGAAATCTAAGAATTTTGTTTCGTTTCTTCAGTCTGTTCTCTACAAAAACAAGGCATCAGAACAGTCGGAGCGTTTGCTGCGACTGCCCCGTAAACCTATTTTGCCCAAAACCATTATACGTCCGTAGCCCTAATAGTCCCGGAACCCTTATTCGTCCGTTATCAAAATGCTCCCGTAATCTTATTGCGTACTTGGCATTATTGCCTATTTTTGCAAATTAACTGTAAGTGTTCATCTTTAAAATTGCGATTAGCGCAATTTCAAAATCCCGTACGAAGTACTTCTCACGTATAAAACAAAAGTTTACGATGTAATTTTAGGACTTTACAACTTTTGTTTACCAATTTTCTTTCGTTATTGAATTATCTGTCAAACGAAACAAAAAGTAGCAAAGTTTGATGAAATATTCTCGATGTATGAGCAAAAACCACATAGGGCCACAAAGCGGCCCTAGTCGAAGGGCCCAAATTTGAAACTTTTTTCACCACGTTCTCTTTCTATTCAATAACCTTCCATAATAACTAAATCTAGCAAAATCGGATGAGATTTACTCGATTTATGTGCAAAAAACACTTAGGGCCGAGTAACGACCTTTGAGGCCTCCCAACAAGCCCACGTTGCATCTTGCCCAAAAACAATGTTCAGCAACTTTGTTCTACTCGTCAATACCTTTCATTTGATATATCACAAGCAGCTATTGCGTGCGTATTTCGGTAGATATCGTCGAAAGACTGAAAAACACCTATAGGGCCCTAGCTCTGGAAGGGCCGACCCTACCATGCCCATTTTCGAACTTGACCTTACTTTTGTCGATACCAATCGGAAAAAAAAAGAATTTTCAAAAAAGGTTGTGATTTACTCAAGCTAGAGGGGTCACAGACGGATGGACATTTTTTAGCCCCGTACGAAGTACTGGGGGCTTATATGCCGTTTGTAACATGTCGAATTAGAAGCATACGGTTAGTGCAAAGCATTTGCCTATGTTCATAGATGACGAATCCGCAATAAAACAAGGCATCAGAACAGTCGGAGCGTTTGCTGCGACTTAGCCCCGTACGACCCGTAATCCTATTTCGTCCGTAACCATTATACGTCCATAGCCGTAATACGCCCGGAACCCTAATACGTCTACAACCCTCTAATGCGTCTGTTACCAAAATGCAAGTCAAGTTGGGCATGGTCAAATTTACTGAAAGTGTTCATATTTAAAATTGCGCATAGCGCAATTACGAAAGCCCGTACGAAGTACCTCTCAAATAAAACCAACAATTTACGACATTATTTTAGAAACCCAAAATTTTTTGCCAACTTTCCATTGGGTATTCAATTACCTCTCAAATAAAACAAAAATTTACTCGATTTATGTGCAAAAAGCACTTAGGGCCGAGTAGCGGCCTGAGTCCAAGGGCACAAATTTGAAACTTTTTTTGCCAACATTCTATTCGGCATTCAATTACCACTCAAACGAAACAAAAATTAGAAAATCGGATAAGATTTACTCGATTTATGTGCAAAAAACACTTAGGGCCGAGTAGCGGCCTTAGTCCAAGGGACCAAATTTGAAACTTTTTTCGCCATCATTCTATTCGGCATTCAATTATCTCTAAAACGAAACAAAAACTAGCAAAATCGGATGAGATTTACTCGATTTATGTGCAAAAAACACTTAGGGCCGAGTAGCCTTAGTCCAAGAGCCCAGATTTGAAACTTTTTTGCCATCATTCTATTCGGCATTCAATTATCTCTCAAATGAAACAAAAACTAGCAAAATCGAATGAGTTTTACTCGATTTATGTGCAAAAAACACTAAGGGCCGAGTAGCGGCCTTAGTCCAAGGGCCCAAATTTAAAACTTTTTTTGCCACCAATCTATTCGGCATTCAATTATCTCTCAAATGAAACAAAAACTAGCAAAATCGGATGAGATTTACTCGATTTATGTGCAAAAAACACTTAGGGCCGAGTAACGACCTTTGAGCCCTCCCAACAAGCCCGCGTTGCATCTTACCCAAAAACAATGTTCAGCAACTTTGTTCTACTCGTCAATACGTCTTGATATATCACAAGCAGCTATTGCGTGCGTATTTCGGTAGATATCGTCGAAAGACTGAAAAACACCTATAGGGCACTAGCTCTGGAGGGGCCGACTCTACAATGCCCATTTTCGAACTTGACCTTACTTTTGTCGATACCAATCGGGGAAAAAAAGAATTTTGAAAAAAGGTTGTGATTTACTCAAGCTAGAGGGGTCACGGACGGACGGACGGACATTTTTTTTATTGCGGATTCGTCATCTATGAACATAGCCAAATGCTTTGCCCTTACTGACTGCTTCCAATTCGACGTGTTACAAACGGCATATTAATCTTATAAGCCCCCAGTACTTCGTACGGGGCTAAAAACTAAAGTAAACTCAGGTTTTAGATTTGGTCAGGAGTTGTAGATTGTTTTTAAGTAGACAAAACCCAAAATTTTATATTGTGTTACCGTTTTATGTAAAAATTACAAAAATTTTGAGGTACACATCTCAACAGCAATCGACAATGAGGAGTTAACACCCCTTGTATATTCCGAGAATGACATTGCACTGGGGACAACGATGTTCCACGTCTCGACAGCAACATAGTGCGAAAAGGCCGCATCTGTTTGAAACATTTTCAGGAAAAAAAAATTGTGTGTAAAATATAAAAGTCGATCACAAATTTTAAATCATTTCAAACTCATACAGATAACACCAAACTGTATTCGCTGATCGAAAGGTTTTCGTAACGACCTTGCTTCTGCAATTGAAACATGTTACTGTTATCGGTTGGGAGTCATAGACATAATTGTTTGCTACATATTGTTCCGGAGCTGCAGGAGAATGAGAAAATAAACAGTTGAATCTTTTTGAGTAAATGAACATTGGTAACTGTGAAACAATTACTGTGAAATGGCGAAAAATGAAATTGAAAAGTAACCAAAAGTGTATGCCCCTTCTAGCATTGGTTAGTGGGACGACTTATGTGCAAAAATACACTTGCTGAGGATACTTATCTAGACACATGCATGACATGTTTTGGTATCGTTATGAAGGCTAATGAACATAGATAGACCTTGTCCAATTCTACTGTACTAGTAGTACCAATATCTAATCGGTGATTTCAATGCGAAGCTGGGAAAACGAGAAGAAGACTCCGAAGTTTCTATTGGTAGTTTTAGCAACGACCAAAGAAATGAGCGTGGAAATGCTCTACTCAACTTCCTACAGCAACACAATTTGTACGCAATGAATTCATTTTTTGCCGGAAAGCCTCAACGGAAATGGACTTGGGCTAGTGCAGATGGTGTAACGAAAAATGAGATCGATTACATTATAACTGGCTGTAAGTCAACCGTTAAGAACGTTACGGTCCTAAACAATTTTTCAGCAGGTAGTGATTACCGAATGGTTCGTGCAAGAGTCACTTAAAATACCAGATTTCAAAGATCACAACTAGTTCAAAAATGTGAAAGGATTGACGTACAACGGCTTTACACACAAAATGAAGAATTTGCTACGAAAATGACTGCCGAATTAGACAACGTCAACAATCAATGTGAAACATTGGACGAATTGAATACCAAAATCGTCGATAGAATAATGGGATTCATGAAATCCAAATGCAAATCCGTCCAAGGGAAAGAATCAAAACTCAGCAGAGAAACACTAGACCTGATCGCAAGCAGAGCAGAGTTGGTAAAAACCGGAGTACGAGATTCGGTGGAATACCGGAACCTGTCTAAAAGTATCAACAAAGCAAGGAGATCGGATGAAAGAAAATATAATGTCCAATTGGCTCAAAACATAATTGAAGCTAACTGCAATATGAAAGTCCTACGGAGAAAAATGACAAACGCCAAAAAAGAAATCTTCAAATTACGAGACAAAACAGGAACGATCCAAACGGATCGAAATGCGATATTAAACGTTGCAACAGAATTTTATGAGAATTTGTTTTCTTCAGCAAGACAGAGTCCAACGGAAGAAACCGAAGATAGACCAATAATAAGAAACGGGGGATCGGAGGATATGCCCGACATAACTGTTGATGAAGTCAAAGCTGCAGTAGCCAAGATGAAAAACAAAAAGTCTCCCGGAGAAGATGGTGTTCCAGTGGAAGCCATTAAACTAGGTGGAGACTCATTATTAAAGGCAATCACGGCTTTGTTTAATCAATGTCTCCAATGGGAAGAAGTACCAGAAGCCTGGGAAAATGCGGTAATTACATTGCTGCATAAAAAAGGAGACATAACAAAGCTGGAAAATTACCGGCCCATAAGCCTATTGTCAACACTCTACAAGTTGTTTATGAAAATCATTACGAAGAGGAACACTAACAAGTTCGACTTCTACCAACTTGTTGAACAAGCTGCTTTCAGATCTGGTTTCAGCACAAACGACCATTTGCAGGTGATGAGAACGCTTATTGAGAAGTGTCGTGAATACAACATCGACATAGTCTTGCTATTCATAGACTTCGAAAAAGCTTTCGATTCAGTGGAAACATGGTCGATATTGGACGCATTAGACGAATGTAGAGTAGACTCAAGGTACTCCAACACAATTCGATATGTGTACAAAAATGCTACTTCTCATAAGAGCACGGAGAAATTCAGAATCGGCCGAGGTGTAAGGCAGGGTGACACTATTTCACCGAAATTATTCACGGCGATTCTGCAGAGTGTTTTTACGAAGTTAAACTGGAGTAAAATGGGAATAAATATAAATGGAGAGTACCTGAGCAATCTCCGCTTCGCTGATGACATTGTACCGATAGCAGTGAATCTAGGTCAGGCTCAGCTAGAGCACTGCGCCGTTCAGCCGATGGACACTTGGCGGCTAAAACGTAGCCGACACCCTTCGGCGGCCGGCTAGTATGATATTTATGGCGGCTAGCCGGCTCAGCCGGCTGAATAACAAAATTAAAATACAGTAGAAGAAAAGTGAATGATTCCACACAAAATTTGTTTCACCAATAAAGGACTAATATTTCATATTCGGAATTTTTGTTAGGCACGCGATCGCCAGCTGAAATGAAATTAATCTAGGTCCTCTTTTGTTAAACACATTTTGTGTAGAATCATTTGGAATCCACAATGAGTCCCAAATCAAAATACCTGACGATATTCACTTTTGTACTACAGTGAACGACATCTCAAATGTCTCACTGTCATTTTTTTCAGAGAATGTCATTGTGAATTTGCAATGACACAATAAAATTCTCAGAAAAATTTGACAGTGAGACATTTGAGATGTCGTTCACTGTACTGTATTGTTACAATCGAATCAAATCTCATAGAAGTACGCAAGTCAGAAGTCAGTTACAGAGATATTTGTTTCATATGAAATAGGCGAAACCGCTTCTATTTAAAAATGGAATCAAACATTCAACAAAGGCTTTAGCTGTTTAAGCTGATCTTACTCGTACTACAACTACAACACGCGCACGTTTTACCATTTCACATGTAGTACATTCATGACTTTATTGTACTGCCCTCTACCAGTCGACAGGTGCGTACAATTTTGTAAGCCAACGAAAAAAATTGCTGCAAAATTCTCCCAAACTGTATTAAAACCAAAACTTTCGCAAGCCATCTTCCGCCGCCGATTTTTAACACGGCTGAGGCGGCTGAGAGGGATATCGGCGGCGGTTACGGCTGATGTGCTTTTTCGGCGGCGGCATCGGCTTGGCTGAACGGCGCAGCGCTCTAGGCTCAGCTTATGCTACAACAGTTAAGTGAAAAGGCAAGCAAATTTGGCCTCAAGATGAACTTATCGAAAACCAAAGTCATGACCAACATCAGGGACGATAGAGAAATCAAAATTGGTGACACTGTCATTGAACGAGTCGACAGCTATGTATATCTAGGACATAAACTGAAGTTAGGTCTGGACAACCAAACTGCAGAAATAAGACGTAGGATTGGTCTTGCATGGGCAGCGTTCGGAAAACTCAGACTAATTTTCAAAAGCAAAATGAATAATTGTCTGAAACGCAAAGTTTTCGACACTTGTGTCCTTCCAGTGCTCACTTATGGAGCGGAAACGTTAACTTTAACGAAAGCATCCGAAGATAAATTGAGAGTGACACAAAGAGCCATGGAACGGAGTATGCTTGGAATAACACTCAGAGACAGAATGACGAATCAATGGATTCGACAACAAACCAGGGTCGTTGATGTCATGGAAAGAATAGCATCTCTGAAATGGAGCTGGGCGGGACATATTGCAAGAAGGACAGACGAACGTTGGACCAAAAAGATCATGAACTGGCGACCATATAAAAGACGAGAGAGATGGACAAACGGAATTAAGAATATTGCAGGTACAAACTGGCAGCAAATGGCAATGGATCGTACGAAATGGAAAGAAGTTGGAGAGGCGTACATCCAGCAGTGGATAGAAACAGGCTGAAAAAGAAGAAGAAGAAGAAGTAGTACATATCAGCAGTCAAAGTTCACCGAGGGCAGCTATTTTTAAAAAATCCGATTTTTTTTTAAATTTTTGCGGAACTTTCGATTTTCATTTTATGTGATTATTAATCATTGGACTGTCCTCTACAAGCAACAAGAAAATTTCATTGTGTAGTATGACTATGTTCAAGCTCACCATGCACTCATTTCGCGTGTGCAAATAATGTTTTTTTCCCGGTATCCAAAATCGCACTTGTAGATGTCGCAGGCCCAGGCTGCTGGAATTAATTGGCAGGCAATACAATAGCTGAGATAATGAAACGAAAAATATTATAAATGTGAAGTTATTTAATGATCATGAGCGGAGCGAGCGAAAAATTTTAGCGATTTGTACTTTGAAAATATTCTATTCTCTGACTACGACCCTAAATCTATGACGTTCAGCATCTGTAATTTTTGATAAGATATGAAGTGATCGTGAGTGGTGCGAGCGAGAAAATTTTTCAATTTTCTACTTTGTACAATTCTATTTCGGACTTCTCAGCGAAATATTTGTCACGTCTTAGCGCATGCGAAAAATGAGAAGATAGGGGATGATAGCGAGCGGAGCGAGCGAGAAATTTTTGCGATTTTATAATTTTAAAACATTCTATTTCTGACTTCTCAGCCATTTCGAGTCAATTTCCAGTTTTAATCGATGTCCTGTTTTTAGCCCCGTACGAAGTACAAAGGGGCTTATAGGATTACGATGCCGTGTGTAATTGATGGAATTCGAAGCAGACGGTAAGGGCAAAGTGTTTGCCTATGTTCATAGATAGCGAATCCGCAATAAAAATTTTGTCTGTCCGTCTGTCCGTCACGTCGATATCTTGAGTAAATCGAATCCGATTTCAAATTTTTTTTTTCACTGAAAGATAATCAAAATAGTGAGGCTAAGTTCGAAGATGGGCATATTTGGGTCGGCCCTTCGTGAGTTAGGGCCGCCTAAGTGCTTTAAGGTCTTTTGGGGATATTTACGGCAAAAAAAACGATGGAAATGCAAATGAAACGGCAAAAGATAGGTATTGTCGATACCGATCCAGGAAAAAAAAGTTTATTAAAATCGGGTGAATGGACCGTGAGTTAGGGCCCTAGAAGTGAAAGGCAACTAGGGCCCTATGTGTATTTTGCATATAACTCGAGTAAATTTCATCCTTTTTTCGTAATTTTTGTTTCATTTGAAAGGTAATCGAAGCCCGAATATAATGTGGCGAAAAACGTTTTAAATTTGGGTCCTCGGCCCTAAGTGTATTTTACGTATAGATCGAGTAAATATCATCCAATTTTGCTAGTTTTTGTCTTATATGAAAGGTAATTGAATACCGAATAGAATGTGGTGAGAAAAATGTTTGAAATTTGGGTCCTTGGACTGAGGCCGCTCCTCGGCCCTAAGTGTATTTTGCATATAACTCGAGTAAATTTGATCCGATTTTCCTAAATTTTGTTTCTTTTGAAAGGTAATCGAACACAGAATAGAATGTTGTGGAAAAAAATTTATAATTTGGGTCCTTGGACTAAGGCCGCTCCACGGCCCTAAGTGTGTTTTGCATATAACTCGAGTAAATTTGATCCGATTTTCCTAATTTATTTTTCACTTGAAAGGTAATCGAACACCGAATAGAATGTTGTTGAAAAAATAAATAAATTTGGGTCCTGGGACTAAGGCCGCTACTCGGCCCTAAGTGTATTTTGCATATAACTCGAGTAAATTTCATACGATTTTCCGAATTTTTGTTTCATTTGGAAAGTAATCGAAGGCCGAATAGAATACTGTTGAAAAAAAAAAAATTTGGGTCGTTGGAGTAAGGCCAATAAATTAAAATTGTATGTTAACTTGAAATTTGTGTTACATTTGAAAGGAACGTCGTACGGGGCTTCGTAATTGCGCTATGCGCAATTTCTAAGATGTACACATTTCATAATAATATGACTTCAACTACGTTTACGGGTGCAATAGGTCTACGGTCAAAGTAGGGTGACAGACGCACTAGAGTCACGTACGCAATAGATATACGGGTTCGTACGGGGCTCAGTCGCAGCAAACGCTCCGACTGTTCTGATGGCTCATTTTTTTTAAATTTCCCGGTAAGTTGGATTTCTCATCTATTTCGATGGCCCGTTTTTGTCGACTTCCCGTTTTTTTTCGATTTCCCGTCTATTCCAATTTCCCAGTGAGTTCTATTTCCCGTCTGTTTCAATTCAATTCCCGGTGAGTTTGACTTTCCGTTTTTTTAGTCAATTACCCAGTAAATTTGATTTCTCGTCTATTTCGATTTCCCGTTTTTTTCGACTTCCCGTTTTTTCTCGATTTCCTGTTTTTTCGATTTCCCGTCTATTGCGATTTCCCGGTGAGTTCGATTTCTCGGTCAGTGTGATTTCCCCTCAATTTCAATTTCCCGGTGAGCTCGATTTCCCGGTGAGTTCGTTTACTCGGTCAGTATGATTTCCCATCAATTGTGATTTTTCGTCAATTTCAATTTCCCGTCAATTTCGATTTCCCCTGGCTTCCCGCTTCATGGTAACACAAAAAAAATCGCCTTCGGCGAATTTTTTTCTACGTCTTCTTTTGGTGGATTTCCCGGTATCCCGGTTTTCGGCCAAAAAATTTCCCGGTATCCCAGATACCAAGGCAAGGATACACATTATTTGCACACGCGACTCATTTCGCAAAAATAAATTCCGGATAGTTACATGTGTCCGTTCAATAGAAAATTACATGAACACGAACACCGGCACATTTTCTCCATCTCCACAATAGACTCGATGATCGAGGTTCGATGTTTATTTGAATTAAATGGCTTACGATAAATAAATACTCACCACTCATTGTTTTATACAAATTAATCAAATTTAACTTTTTTTTACAAAATACTTCTGAAGAGTGAAAACTGCACACCCCGGCGATTCGCCAAACGAACAACGTCTGAATTCATTGCCAAGTGGACCAACTGCTTCGCCATTTAAATCGAAAGAAAGCAAATTTTTCTAGTCAGATACGCCGACCTTCGGTTGTTATAAGGTGTATAAGAACTCCCGAAACTGATAGTGAGTTTGGTGCAAGTAATGACCTTGAGCATGTGAGTAGATTTTTCATTTTACAAAATTAGCCATCTAGACAGTGGTAATCTTCATTTAAATATATACCAAAATGTTAGCTGATCTTAAATTTTGTTGAATGGTTGCCTTCAGGCTTCGCAAAAATTCACACGTAACCTTGGACTTTTCCCGTTTTCGTCCATACTTACGTTAATGACTATTATACGATTTTCTTTGAATTCTGACTTTTTTTAATTTTCATTTCTTCGACCATAAAGATACATCACATCACAAAAATGCTCGTTTATTTATTTCACGGCTGCACTGCTCTTTAACAATTAGATCCAATCAGTACAGAACCAACTCCATACACATATGAATTGTTCAGATAGTTTTAAATGTATTAGACGCGCAAGCGAAGAATGCTAAAAAAAATCCGAATTAGTGTGTCATGTTCAAGTCAAGAACGATTTTTGATACTGAAATTATCTTCATAAACAAGGCATCAGAACAGTCGGAGCGTTTGCTGCGACTTAGCCCCGTACGACCCGTAATCCTATTTCGTCTGTAACCATAATACGTCCGTAGCCGTAATACGCCCGGAACCCTAATACGTCTACAACCCTCTAATGCGTCTGTTACCAAAATGCAAGTCAAGTTGGGCATGGTCTTTACTGAAAGTGTTCATTTTTAAAATTGCGCATAGCGCAATTACGAAAGCCCGTACGAAGTACCTCTCAAATACAACCAACAATTTACGACATTATTTTAGAAACCCAAAATTTTTTGCCAACTTTCCATTGGGTATTCAATTATCTCTCAAATGAAACAAAAACTAGCAAAATCGGTTGAGATTTACTCGATTTATGTGCAAAAAGCACTTAGGGCCGAGTAGCGGCCTTAGTCCAAGGACCCAAATTTGAAACTTTTTTGCCATCATTCTATTCGGCATTCAATTATCTCTCAAATGAAACAAACTCTAGCAAAATCGGATGAGATTTATTCGATTTATGTGCAAAAAACACTTAGGGCCGAGTAGCGGCCTTAGTCCAAGGGCCCAAATTTGAAACGGCATCGTAATCCTATAAGCCCCTTCGTACTTCGTACGGGGCTAAAAATTTTTGAAATCGGAATTGATTTACTCAAGATATCGACGTGACAGGCGGACAGACGGACAGACAAAGATTTTATTGCGGATTCGTGATCTATGAACATAGGCAAACACTTTGCCCTTACTGTCTGCTTCGAATTCCATCAATTACACACGGCATCATAATCCTATAAGCCCCTTTGTACTTCGTACGGGGCTAAAAATGTCCGTCCGTCCGTCTGTGACCCCTCTAGCTTGAGTAAATCACAACCTTTTTTCAAATTTCTTTTTTTCCCCGATTGGTATCGACAAAAAGGTCAAGTTCGAAAATGGACATGGTAGGGTCGGCCCTTCCAGAGCTAGGGCCCTATAGGTGTTTTTCAGTCTTTCGACGATATCTACCGAAATACGCACGCAATAGCTGCTTGTGATATATCAAATGAAAGGTATTGACGAGTAGAACAAAGTTGCTGAACATTGTTTTTGGGTAAGATGCAACGCGGGCTTGTTGGGAGGGCTCAAAGGTCGTTACTCGGCCCTAAGTGTTTTTTGCACATAAATCGAGTAAATCTCATCCGATTTTGCTAGTTTTTGTTTCATTTGAGAGATAATTGAATGCCGAATAGATTGGTGGCAAAAAAAGTTTTAAATTTGGGCCCTTGGACTAAGGCCGCTACTCGGCCCTAAGTGTTTTTTGCACATAAATCGAGTAAAACTCATTCGATTTTGCTAGTTTTTGTTTCATTTGAGAGATAATTGAATGCCGAATAGAATGATGGCAAAAAAAGTTTCAAATTTGGGCCCTTGGACTAAGGCCGCTACTCGGCCCTAAGTGTTTTTAGCCCCGTACGAAGTACGAAGGGGCTTATAGGATTACGATGCCGTGTGTAATTGATGGAATTCGAAGCAGACAGTAAGGGCAAAGTGTTTGCCTATGTTCATAGATGACGAATCCGCAATAAAAATTTTGTGTGTCCGTCTGTCACGTCGATATCTTGAGTAAATCAAATCCTATTTCAATTTTTTTTCCCTGAAAGATAGTCAAAGTAGTGAGGCTAAGTTCGAAGATGGGCGATTTTGGGTCGACCCCTCCCGAGCTGGGGCCCCATAAGTGATTTAACGTTTTCCGAAGATATCTCTGGCCATTTAAAGGCTACACTTGTAAGTGATACGTCAAATGAAAGGTATTACCGATCGACAAAAAAAAAGTTTAAGGAAATTGGATGACCGACTCGTGAGTTAGACCCCTTGGTGTGAACTAGGTACAGGGCGGCAACCCGTTTTTGCTTGAACGTTGGCCAAATTTGAACGGATTTGGATAGATTTTGCTTTATTAGATAGGTACCAATCCGGGAAAAAAAAAGTTTATGAAATTCGGTTCACCGGAGCGTGAGCTAGGTCTCTTGGAGTGAGCTTATATGTGGCTACTCGGCCGTACAGTGGTGGTGGTGTTTTTTGTTAATATCTCGAGTAAAATTTGACCGAATTTCATGAATTTTTTTTGTTTGAAAGATACTAACGAATGTAAAGCAGCCGTACTATTCCACCTCCTAACAAAATGGCCGTCGGCCGCCATTTTGGATTTTTGTAAAAACAATATAAATCGATGAAAATGATAATTACAAAGTCACTGATCAGTGAGAAGTGTAGTTTGTGTTACATTTGAAAGGAACGTCGTACGGGGCTTCGTAATTGCGCTATGCGCAATTTTTAAGACGTACACATTTCATAAGAATTTTACTTTACCGACGTTTACGGCCGCAGTAGACTTACGGTAAGAGTAGGGCGACGGACGAACTAGGGTCACGTACGCAATGGATGTACGGGTTTGTACGGGGCTCAGTCGCAGCAAACGCTCCGACTGTTCTGATGGCTCGTTTGCACATAAATCGAGTAAATCTCAGCCGCTTTTGCTAGTTTTTGTTTCATTTGAGTGATAATTGAATGCCGAATAGAATGATGGCGAAAAAAGTTTCAAATTTGGGCCCTTGGACTATGGCCGCTTTGTGGCCCTATGTGGTTTTTGCACATAAATCGAGAATATTTCATCAAACTTTGCTACTTTTAGTTTCGTTTGACAGATAATTTAATACCGAAAGAAAATTGGTAAACAAAAGTTGTAAAGTCCTAAAATTACATCGTAAACTTTTATAAGGTTTACGGGTCGTACCGACTGTTCTGATGCCTTGTTTTGAATATCTATCAATTCGAAATTATTGTAAGAAATCATAGAGCATGTTCACTTCGGGAGTCGAACCGGGACCCATAGGGCATGAGTTCATTGTGCTCTAACGATTGACGATGCTATTTGCACTCGAAATAATCAATTCATTATGATAACATTTGCTTTTACATTAATCCGGAAAAGAAGTTTCTTGGGTCGCTATCCTTACTAATTCATCGTCTTACAAAATTTAACGTGAAGACGTTTCGTAACGACGCTGTTTTTCGATCACAAAGTTGAACTGCGAATGGTGAAAATGATTTTATTTTCGTTTCTTCAACATTATACAACGGAATCTACCACGAAAATATTTCCTGTTATTATTTGCAACCGGGTACAATTACCATCTACAGTTTGGAGATGTTCGAATGAGAGAGTGAATTAAAAATAAATACAACGCGTGTTCAGAAGAGGAAAAAGCGACACATGGTATTTAAAAATAGCCAGCGAAAACTGATGACCTTGCGCTCGGAACGTAAATGATACCAAAAATACAGTGAGATTTTTCCCTTGATTTGGTGAATTGGGAATTGGAGACATTATATTTGATTTGAGTTTTATTAGATCAGCAATCTGAAAATACTACATAGAGTGAACGACATCTCAAATGTCTCACTGTCAAATTTTTCTGAGAATTTTATTGTGTCATTGCAAATTCACAATGACATTCTCTGAAAAAAAATGACAGTGAGACATTTGAGATGTCCTTCACTGTAGTTGATGTTGATACAAAATCAAATTGTAAACAACAATACGAGAATTGAGTTACAAACAATTTTTTTTTTTTCGATGGAGAACCTAATTATAAGACACTTTGTCTCGTATCATATGCCAAAAAAAGTTAAAACTTTTTTTATAAATCATTTCTATGTCATCAAAAATTTTTGTATTTCGATTCGAATTTTCGTGTTTTCAGTGACTTTCAAAATGATTTATAAAAAAAGTTTTAACTTTTTTTGGCATATGATACGAGACAAAGTGTCTTTTAATTAGGTTCTCCATCGAAAAAAAAATTGTTTGTAACTCAATTGTGAGTTCCTGTGAACTCTGGTAAAACCAACAAACTTTAATTTTCATTTAGTGAAACATACTAGACATCAAAATCTGAAGTGAAAGCATTTTTGCTCATAATGTCCACAGCTGGGCTTGAACTAGCAACCTCTGGTTTATAAATCCAACTCGACCAACGAGGCGAGCAAAAATGAAGTCACAATTTTAAGCTCAACTTACTTTTTTCAAAAAATTTATGAAGTGAAATCTAAGAATTTTGCTTCGTTTCTTCAGTCTGTTCTCTACGAAAAAATCTAGGACACATCTCCTGGCTCTATCACGTTAGTTTTACTATTTATCATCTGGTAAAACTATAACGATTACAATTTTGATGAAGTCGCTCGAAAAAACGTTATTTAGGGAACTTCAAAGTTCGACCATTTACCAGAATTTGGTGGGCTGTGAAAAATAAACTCCATTTCTATCTGTGCCGTTATGGACGTGTGGCGCTTCAATGGACAGGGCGTGAAGTAAGCTTCAAAACTCAAGGTTAGAATTTCCTGCTACTTGCTTCGCCAGCCGCACAGAACACTTTAAAAATTTCAGATCATGCCCGTACGTTAGTTAGCGGACGTGACGCAAGTCCACTGCTACAAAATTTTACAAATTTTTTTCCGGATTAATGTAAAAGCAAATGTTATCATAATGAATTGATTATTTCGAGTGCAAATAGCATCGTCAATCGTTAGAGCACAATGAACTCATGCCCTATGGGTCCCGGTTCGACTCCCGAAGTGAACATGCTCTATGATTTCTTACAATAATTTCGAATTGATAGATATTCAAAACAAGGCATCAGAACAGTAGGTACGACCCGTAAACCTATTTTGCTCGAAACCATTATACGTCCGTAGCCCTAATAAGCCCGTAACCCTTATTCGTCCGTTATCAAAATGCTTCCGTAATCTTGTTGCGTACTTGACACTATTGCCTATTTTTGCAAATTAACTGTAAGTGTTCATCTTTAAAATTGCGATTAGCGCAATTACAAAATCCCGTACGAAGTACTTCTCAAGTATAAAAACTCGGAATACAACCACAACCGAGCACCGAGTTACACATTTTCGTCGATGCTGGAGAAGATGCCTACGCAGCAGTTGTATATTTGAGAATATCCGACAATAATGGGACCGAGTGTTCATAGGTTGGCTCAAAGGCGAGAGTAACACCGCTAAAATACCTCTCCAACACACGAAAAGAGCTTTTAGCCGCAGTGTTAGGCTCAAGATTGGTAAACAGCGTAAAAGACGGACTCTCATTGAACGTTGAACGTAAAGTCATTTGGGGCGATTCGACAACCGTACTCACTTGGCTACATTCAGAGCACAAGAAATATACGCAATTCGTAGCAAATCGAGTCGGTGAGATATTGGAAAGCACAAATCTGACGGAATGGTGCTGGGTACCTACGAAATTAAATGTCGCAGACGAAGCGACTAAATGGGGGAAAATACCAACATTCGACGCCTCGAATCGATGGTTCACAGGAATTTCTACAACGACCAGAAAGCGAATGGCCACCACCGAAGGCCATAATTGCGAATGGAACAACAGAGGAATGAGATTATCGTGTTCACACTCTCGGTTGATAATGCCGTCAATTGTGGATGCGACCAAATTTTCAACATGGCAACGACTGGTGAGAGCAGTAGCAAATGCGAAACGAGTAGCAACTTGGATGGTAACTAAACACAGGAAGTTGACACTGCCATCGCTTAAATTGTCGCAAAGGGACTTAATCGAATCTGAAAGGAAGCTAATTCGCCAAGCACAATGGGAAGGCTTCACTGAGGAGATGACTATTCTAACTCGCAATCAAAGTGTGGAGCCAAATAGAAAGAAGCCAATTGATTTGGGAAGTTGTATTAAAGAGTGCGATCCGTACTTGGACGAATATGGTGTACTACGAGTGAAAGGCAGAATCGATTCAGCAACGGCAGTTACAGAAGACGCAAAGCGACCAATTATTTTACCAAAGGAAAATGCTGTAACGAAACTCATCGTGTTCAGTTACCACAAGAAATTCTAACATCGAAACCACGAATCAGCTACAAACGAATTGAAGCAGAGATTCTACATTCCAAAAATCCGGACTGTCCTGAAAAGTGTTCGATGGAGCTGCAATTTGTGTGCTTTAAGACGATGCAAGCCGATTTACCTCCTATACGTTTCGAAGCAGGAATCAGACCGGAATTACATACACCGGAATTGATTATTTTGGACCATTCAAAGTGAAAGTAGGCCGCCAGTATCCGAAGCGTTGGGGTATAATCTACACTTGTCTCACAACGAGAGCAGTTTGGTTGGACGTGGTAGTTACAAGTTACGATACGGATGCGTGTATATTGTCGATACGCGACTTCATCAATCGAAAAGGTGTTGTTCAAACGTTTTACACCGACAACGGAACCAACCTGAAGGGAGCCAACAACGAATTGATCAACGAAATTAAGAAAATCGATTTTGAGCGACTGAGAGATGAATTTACGACCTGCTACACAAACTGGATCTTCAACCTGCCAGAAACTCCCCATATGGGTGGAAAGTGGGAGAGACTCGTCCGATCGGTCAAAATCAGCTTGTACGACTCAACGAATACGAGAACTCCGACCAAATGTTACGAAGTTGGTTAATCGAAGCAGAAAACATAATAAATTCCCGGCCGCTTACATTCGTTCCGGTCGAATCGGAGGACGACGAAGAATTAACACCGAATCACTTCATGCTGGGTTCATCGAATGGCCTGAAACCACCTGGAATTTTCAGATCTGACGGCCCATTCCTACGTCGCCAGTGGAAGGAGGCGTAACGATGCACAGACATATTTTGGAAACGTTTCATCAAAGAATATTGGCCAACGTTAATCCGACGAACAAAGTGATTTGAAAAGGTTAAGCCATTGGAGGTCGGAGATCTGGTGATCAATTTCGACGAGAACGCTCCACGAAATACCTATAAACGGGCCAGAGTGGTGGAAACGATCACTGGAACCAACAATCAAGTACGTAGAGCTAAGGTCCAGTTCCCGAAGAAGAAGAAAACATTTATTAAAATAATAAAGGTGCTGCCCTTGTAACAAAGGTTGCTCATATACACAGCGTATCCATCTATCACTTAAGACATTTCTTAAACTAAAAACAAATCGAATTTAACAATAGAAAATCGTCGTCAAATAACAACAAAAAACATAGCTAACGCCGACCCGTACGAAACACCTATTCGTATCAAAAGCCTCTATTGTAAAACTCTTCATTTCTCTTACTTCATTTTCTTCTCTGCTGAAAAGCTATTCGCGCTTTAAAATCACTTGCATTATCCCCTCTTTGCCTTGTTATCATATACAAATAAATTGCCGGAGGACAATATAGACAGCCCCGTACGAAGTCAACTTTCATAAATTCCTATTTAAACAGCTATATACCGCTATATTTACCTATATTTTCCTATAAATAAACATTTCACAGATGAATATGCTATTATATAGCTCTACATGCCTGTATATAGCTCAATATAGGTGAATATAGATACATATAGATGTCCATATATGGAATGCCTGAAACACCCCACACACTTAAACAAATTAATGTTAACAGAAACTCTCTAAGTACCATTTTTCCCAAGATATATCACTTTTATTAAAATCCAATATGGCCACCGGCAGCCATTTTGTTAGGAGACCGGAAATTTTACCGACGTTTCACATTCGTTAATACCTTTCAAACAAAAAACGAGCCGTCAGAACAGTCGGAGCGTTTGCTGCGACTGAGCCCCGTACAAACCCGTACATCTATTGCGTACGTAACCCTAGTTCGTCCGTCGCCCTACTCTTACCGTAAGCCTACTGCGCCCGTAAACGTCGGTAAAGTAAAATTCTTATGAAATGTGTACGTCTTAAAAATTGCGCATAGCGCAATTACGAAGCCCCGTACGACGTTCCTTTCAAATGTAACACAAATTTCGAATTGACCTAAAATTAAGTAAGTATCATTTTCACCGATTTATATTGATTTTACAAAAATCCAAAATGGCGGCCGACGGCCATTTTGTTAGGAGGTGGAAAGTAGTACGGCTGCTTTACATTCGTTAGTACCTTTCAAACAAAAAAAACTAATGAAATTCGGTCAAAGTTTACTCGAGATATTAACAAAAAACACCACCTTCACTGTACGGCCGAGTAGCCACATATAAGCTCACTCCAAGAGACCTAGCTCACGCTCCGGAGAACATAATTTCAAAAACTTTTTTTTCCTGATTGGTACGGTCAATACCTATAAAGCTAAAATAGACGACATATGTTCAAATGTGGCCGACCTACAAGCTAAAACTGCTTGCCGCCCTGTGCCTGTTTCACACCAAGGGGTCTAACTCATGAGTCGGTCAGCCGATTTCCATAAACTTTTTTTTTGTCGATCGGTATTGTAAATACCTTTTATTTGACTTATCACTGACAAGTGTAGTGCTTAAATGTCTGGAGATATCGTCGAAAAACACTTAGGCACTTATTGGGCCCCAGCTCCGGAGAGGTCGATCCGAAATCACCCATCTTCGAACTTAGCCTGTCTTTTGACATTACGAAACGAGAAAAAAAAATTTTAGAAATCAGATGTGTTTTACTCAAGTTAGAGAACGGACAGACAGACAGACAGACAGACATTTTTTTTCTTCACTGATTTGGCATCTCTAGACAACCACAATAGGTTTCCCCTTACTCAGGGAGTCCAATTCGACGTGTTACAAACGTATGCGTACACCTATAAGACCCCAGTACTTCGTACGGGTCTAAAAATATACGTACGTAAGTACGTTATGGCGACCAGCCAACCGACTTGGAGTTCTGGATGTGCGCTCGACTACGCCAACGATGGAAGTTTTAGATCATCCGAGTGACGACAAAAACGAGGGGGAGATTGTTGGCGCGCGAATTTCAATTGAACGACCCCTCACTGGGACCGAAGTCGAAATGTCAACATCTTAATCGAACTGAGTTGACCAACGGGCGGAAGAAGACACTTTTCTATATTTGAGGCAAATCGTAAATCGAATTGGAATAGGAGAATTTTATTTAAATCGTTGAACATCTGCGTTGAAGTAAATTTAAATTGTATGAAGAAGTGTGTTGGACGTACGGAGGATTGTGTCAAATGGTGAATTGTTGTAATTAGGTAATTTAGAGAGAGGAAATTCACTTTTTTTATCCGATGCTCAGAACGGTCGAATTTTAGTTACAGATTCACTGACCGATTATAGATCTAGACTCAATTCGGACGAAGTGGCATATAGTTTACCAAGTGGTGAGATTTGTTGATTTGTTAGTTTGACACGAGCTAATTTTACTGATTTTGCAGTCTGGTCTAGGTTAGTTATTCTAATCCGAAAGTACGTTCCAACGCAGTTCTTGTGATCCTAGTTTACACAGCAAAGTAAGATTTGATCAATAAGTTTTAAGGATTCTAGATTGTTTACGTTTTACTGATCTAATTTAGGTAAATAAAAGCCTTCACCACATTTGAATACAAGACCCAATTCAATTATGGCGATGCTGAATAGTTCCTTGCGGATATTGTAAGTCGCAGCCAAGAAGCACATTGTTGGCTGCTGCGGTGGAGTCATAACGGCCCAAGCCACAAACGAACCTAATGCAACCCTTAAATGCCTCCTCTAGAACCTTCTTCGTCGAAGCCTGCAACCTTCCCATAACCTGCGAGTAGTACGTGAAAGGAGGCATCAGAAGAGACTTGACCAGAATCAACTTGACGGAGGTAGCCAGCATGAGGCCAGAAGCATCGGAGTCCAGCAAAGACTTTCGACGAGACCGAAAGCGCATGAGTTCGCCAGTTCATCGGATTATCAATCAGAATCCCAAGATCCTTGACCGTGTCACTATAGCCGATGTTAGTCCCATTCAGCTCCAACTGAGGGATAGTTGTCGACCAATTCCCAGTGCAGATCCTGATTGCCTGCGTTTTACTAGCATTAAGTACCAGACCGTTCGCTCCTTGCCCAGAACGAAATAGCCCTAAGATCAGCGTTGAGATTATTCACGTCTTACCTGACATTTTCCTTACGCACAGATAAGTAGAGTTGTACATAATCGAGAACCGAGCCTTGCGGGCCCAACCAGCATGTCCGAGAAGCTGGAGCTGCATCCATTAATCATTACCTTCTGCTGCCTATTACTCAGGTAGCTCCTAATGAAATTAAGTGCGGATGAGGAGAACGTTAAATTTTGTTCAAGAGGACCGTGGCTAATCCACCGTCAAGATCCACCCTTATACCATCCGTAATCTTCAGTAAGGCCGTAGCAGTACCATGGTTTGAGCGAAACCCAGACTGCAATCTATGTAACAGTCCAAATTCAGCTATGTACTCATTCATATGACCCTTCATAAGTTTCTCTAAAACCTTAGACAACGCCGGAAGTATACTAATCGGGCGGTAGTCTCGCAACTGTTTATCACGCGTATTCTTATGTCTCGGCAAGACCTTAGGCAGCTTCCATGACTTCGGAAATACAGATTTAGTCAAAGCTACATTAAAAACGGTCGTAATCACTGGCAGAATAGCCGGTAGGATTAGTTTGATAAATGAAATCGGGATGCCGCCGAGGCGCTCAGAATTTGATTTAATGCTAAAAATGGCCTTGCATACTTCATGACTGGTAACGTTACGAAAAGAAAATTGTCTACGGAGTTCCCGGTCGATAGCCGTGGGGTATTCGACAAATTAATAAAAGCTGGGAAGTCTGAATAAACGCCTTGAGTGAAATGGACGTTGAATTACTCCGGCGTATACGGGGCCACGGCATCACCATAGCCCCTTAAAAGACCCAACCCACCCATAAGTTTACTCACTGATGTGGCTAGATCTTATTTGGCTCTATATGAGTTGTAAAGGCTTTGCCTTTATCTGATAATTGAAACGCTTATGACTTTACTGGACACATATTTATTGTGTGTTGATGATTCGAGTGCCGGTAATGAACTAACTTTCTATTTACAATGATGGGGATGAGATGAGCTTACAATACATCTACATGTGTGATTTGTGATTCACGATAGAGTAGGAGGCGAGCTCCTACATTACTTCCCCTCTTAAACAAATTTTTATTTTTATTTAGAGAAAAATTAAAAATTAGCAAAATTATCTCATTTTCGAAACTCTCGGCAAAAAAAACGCAATTTAATTAAAAATTGAAATAATCAAAACGGTTACCCATCGGCTTCAAACTAATATTACTTTAAAGAAACTTTGCAAACAATTGCCGCTAAACTAGTTCGCTGAACCGTTATTCGATTCACTATTGACTATTGTTCTAGAATGTTCCAAAAATCCTTTATGTCGTTGCATAATTTGCGTGGAGTAATAGGAAATTCCAGACCGTCTTTGCCGCTTGAATGATATGCTGGCTCCTTATCAGCCTCGCTGTTTGTCGGATGGTTTGCTGGCTCGTTATCGGCCTCGCTGTTTGTCGAATGATTTGCTGGCTCGTTATCGGCCTCGCTGCTTGTCAAATGGTTTGCTGGCTCGTTATCGGCCTCGCTGTTTGTCGACTGATGTGCTGGCTCGTTATCGGCCTCGCTGTTTGTCGAATGATTTTGTATGTATTCCATGATAACGGTTCTCTCTTCAAATTTCCAGTTTGTAGAAATTATAACGTGAATCGAGTGTTGCTTGACCATGACCTTGAACATACTGTAGGTTTTGAATCCATTACCGCGTTCTTGACTCCTTTGTTATCAGTTAAACCGGCTCAAACGATTCCTTTGAATAATCCGCCTGACCCGGATTGATTTTATTCTCGGCCAAATTTTAGAATTTACTTTGTTCACTCGAATCAAACGGGCATTGTTTGACTTTTTCACACTACGAATATGTAACGTTATTCGCACTCGATGATTTGTATTGGACTCTGATATGCTCACGTTGAATGTCTATTGTACTTCACGAACAATTGTTGGTTCGAACGGTGATAACAAACGAGGCTCGTTTATTGCGCCAAAATAATTTAATGTTGTTCGCAATTACATGAAATTGTAATTTAAATTCTAATTTTATATTCAGGTCCGTTTCACTGTTTTACAATGCACTTTTGAGTCAGTTTATCGTGTCCAAAGTCGGAGGTCACCAATGTAAAGGCTTTGCCTTTATCTGATAATTGAAACGCTTATGACTTTACTGGACACATATTTATTGTGTGTTGATGATTCGAGTGCCGGTAATGAACTAACTTTCTATTTACAATGATGGGGATGAGATGAGCTTACAATACATCTACATGTGTGATTTGTGATTCACGATAGAGTAGGAGGCGAGCTCCTACAGAGTAAAATGATCCGGACTATTCATAGAGCTTAAGCTTTCGGACTATAAAGTGGACAAGGTAGACGGTTGGATTGGTGAAGTTATGCCGCTGAGAGATGCCAGTTTTTCCCGGCTTTTATTTTTATTGTTTGCAGAGACAACATACATGAATTCTATGTTGTGTAGAACTCTTTGCAAAGGAACGATACGGTCGATGTGTTGGGTTGTTGTGATTTTCAGTGGTGTGTCATCGTCTGGACACGCTGTCATTTCACTTTTAGCATCGAAGGCCCTCGTCTCAATGGTGGCTCGTTCGTTAGTCTAATTTGGAAGTGAGGGCTATTGGGCTAAATAGTGGGAAAGTTGAGTGACGCTTCTACCTGGCTCGGCTTTCATATTGGCCCACTGCAGAGAAAGCTTACGCTCGAACGGGCTAGTCCTTTGAAATATGAGACTGGACCAGGTCAATATCGAGCGGAATGTAAATCACAGGCTTTGTCAATCTCAATGACAAGGACTGTGATTCGGGCGACAATGTTGCCTTACTCGCTATCATTATTATAACGTCTAAAGGGTGAGACGCAGCTGTCCTCCCAGGGACTTTCTGGTAATTACAGTGTAATGAAACGAGGTTGATGTCACTCTTTGCTTTCTACCCTAAGGATTAGCTATCATTTTGGTGCCTAATCATAGGGATCAGTTTGCTCGCCTGGAGTGGCTCATGTAGAGCGTAAGGTAACAGGTTGAGAACGAGATGAGGTCCTAAGGGGGCTTCAAGATTTTAATGATGACAGGGTAGCACAAAGTATTCCATGATCTGTGTGGATTGATCTGAAATGATCACCCTAACTGGCATATACGATCAAAATCAAAGTGCAGTCCTTTAAGTGCAGTTCGAATAGTTATCTCTGATTCAGAGTAGAATGCTAAAACTCGGTTTAAACACGGAAACAATTTATCAAAATTTAATTATTAAGCAAATTCGCTGGCTGAAATATTCACAATTTGAGTGGTTTACTTCCATCGATCAAAGTAATTTTATTCGGTTGAGTTCAAATCTTGTACTTCAATTTTTTTTAATTGTATTTTAAAACATGTAGGACCATGTTACCCAGAGCTTGTCATTATTTTTCGTCGTTATCGATAACAGATGAAGAGCATGTGGAATACTTCAAACTGTTTCTTTCCGCAAATCTGACATAATTGTTCTCGAGCATTCCCGTTCTATTCGTGTTAAGAGTTTGGTAATGCACTGCGGATGTACGGATCGAAAGCTCAGCTCGGAACGACTGAACATTTCGATCGATTTCGGCGAAATATTTCGTCACATGTTGCCGAACCCGTTCTATCGATCGATTTATATTACGAAGGAGCTCCAATGAATCACTGTGTTGCGTCGGCGCTTCGCTGCTTCGAATGCCAATACATTCGATTGTTGAAGAATTTGAAGATTTGGATCGGGATTCGGATGCAACTTTCGCTTTCGCCATATCGCCGACCAAATTTTTCGATTTTTTAGCAGGCTAGTAGGTGTCGTTGCTGACGATAACCCCTTTCGATTCAGTTTCTTGGATTTACAGACGACTTGACGTTCAGGTTAATTCTGGTTCGCTAACTGCTACAATTTTTGATGTAACTTGTGTTGCCTTCCCATTCGAATCGACAGTTGGCTTATTCGTGACTTTCGGCCAACTTTCGATTTCGACGTCGTCACGACAGTAAATAACCGCTTTTGACTTAGTCTCGCAGATTTGCGGACGCCTTGTGTTATGGGACATGTTGTCGGCAACAATTGAACTTTAGGTCCCATTTTGCTGTTGGTAACATCCGTTACTGGCAATTGAGCAGGCAGCTCTTCCGTTTCTTCATTGATCCGTGGCTTAACCCGTAATTCACTTTCGATTTTCTGTGTCGACACAATCCAGCCCAACGAATGTGAACTGCGATGGACGGAGAATGTTATCTTGTATATTTATTCCCTTTCAAAAATCCAAAGAAATCTTGTTGATTTACAAGGTCTCAAGCTGTCCCTGAAAATCCCTAATTAATTTTTTGCGTTATTCATAAATTGAGACTACTGTTTCGGTCTAAACCCAATTGTAACAACGGTTCAAAAATAAGAACTGTAAAAAGATATATCAGATTAGCAGCAAGCGTATGGTCACTGGCAGTCAAATCCAGAAGTTAAGCATCATTCGGCGCGGTTAGTACTTGGATGGGTGACCGGGAAAATACATCACAAAATAAAAAGGTAAAAAAAAATTCAAATAATATAACAAAATTTCTAAATCATTTCAGAAACTTCGCCAGTAAAATTGGGTCTAGCGTATTATAAGAAAAACAATGAACACCGGCCATCCTTTGGGAATTATGAGAATTAATGAATGTTTCAGATATAAAAGTCACAAGATACATCAGGGCCGTATCTAGATGGGGCGCAGGGGGGGGCGCCGCCCCTCCTAGCGAAGTCATTTTTTTCATTTTTTTTTCCCATACAAAATAATTTTTTTGGACCTTGCGCCCCCCCTAGCGCACTCAGATTTTGAAGTCTGGCTACGGCCCTGAGATACATAAATGCCAGCTTGCTACAAAGTAAAAAAATGCAAAAAAATAATTTGAGATTTGAGTCGGTCTCAAAAAATATTTTCGGCGGTCGTGTTGATTGCTACAGGTTATATCACAAGTGCAGTGATGATGAAGAAATTTTAATTTACGACTTTAAATCAATGGCTCTTCGATTTTTTTTTGATTTCCCGTTAGATGGCGTTGTATTTCTTGTAGCAAATACACACACCATATTATTGACAGTTAGCAAAGACACAAACCATATGAAATAGTATACATTTTGGCGTTTTTCTTAATAAAAACGCCTGCGAAAAAGAGTTGTACTCTTCAGTTATACTAGTGTTAACTACTGCAAAGTTTTCGACACTTGTGTCCTTCCAGTGTTCACTTATGGAGCGGAAACGTTAACTTTAACGAAAGCATCCGAAGATAAATTGAGAGTGACACAAAGAGCCATGGAACGGAGTATGCTTGGAATTATTATTATTTCGTATGGCAATAATACATGAACTTTTCTTTCCTTTAACTGCAACAAGAATAGAAGTTCTTTTAGTCAACAAAATTGAAAAAAAAAAAAAAAACAAAACAAAGCATAGAGACAATAAGAGAAAGAAATTAAGTTTGAACCACACTGAGTAAACTATCACAGGCCGATGTCCAGTAGTTGTAACCACTGAATCGCTTCAGGAGGGGTGAGTCTATGAAGTTGCGAGATTCCGCCGTTGAATTTTCGAGTGGCGCAGCCATTCACTATGTGATTTGTAGTTTGGACCACATCGCGATCGCAATCACAATAAGGTGAGTCGGTCAAGCCCCATTTATGCAGCATACTTTCGCAGCGACCGTGGCCCGTCCTGATACGGTTTATTCGACACCAAATTCTTCGATGTTCGTCCATACCATTCAAACTTTCCGTCGGATCCTGGATGAGTTGTTTGTTACGTACGTCCTCCTCATTCCAAGAATCCCTCCACTTATCCGATACGTCGTAGGCAAAATTTTCGAGACCAAAGAACGGTTCTTTCCAAATCGGTTTCCTAGATTTCAGTCTTGGAATGATTGGGGCGACAGTCAGGTCTTCGTGAATCGGAAGCGAAGTGTTTTGGGATATTTTTGACCATTCACGTGCTAGAGCCGCTTCACGGCGGATGTTTGAGGGGGCGGTGTTTGCGAGAACGGGGAGCCATGGTAATGGCGTCGACTTCAGAGTGCCAGTGACTATATGTAACGTGGTGTTTAGCTGGACGTCTACCTTGTCGACGTGCGTACTGCGTAGCCAGACTGGACTGCAGAATTCAGCTGTTGAGTAGACAAGAGCCAGAGCTGCTGTTCGAAGCCTGTTGCCGTTGCTGCCCCATGTAGATCCAGCCAATTTCTGGATTAAGTTATTTCGAGATTTGAGCTTTTGACCCATTTTTTCCAGGTGATTTTTGTGCGTTTGTGTACGATCCATGGTGTATCCGAGGTATTTCGGATTTGGATTGAAGTTCACCGTTTTTCCGCAGAACGTCACGTTCAATTTGATGTTAGCCTCTCGATTGTTTAAGTGAAAAACGCTTACCTCAGTCTTATCTGGGTTCGGGCACAGACGCCAGTCACGGTAGTATTTTTCCAAGGTAGCCAGATCGTTCGTCAGAGTGTGCTCGATGAACTTTGGATTTTTGTGTTGGATACCCTGTGCGTTGTCATCAGCGTAACTGAATTTCCGGGACTGAGTTTCTGGCATGTCGCTGACGTAAAGATTGAAGAGCAGAGGAGCCAATACTGAACCTTGGGGTAAGCCATTGTTGAGCATCCTTGTCTTACTTCGTTCACCGTTCATGACGACTACGATTCGTCTGTTTGTCAGCATGTTTTCCAGTAACTCCGAAATGGCCGCACATGGAATCACGTCGATGAATTTGAGTAGTAGACCGTCTTTCCAGACCGTGTCATAGGCTGATGAAAGATCAACGAATGCGACGCCTGTTTTCTGCATCCGTTCGAACCCACTTTCGATGAATGTGGTCAGTGCCAGAATTTGATCGACGCAGCTGCGGCCTTTTCTGAAGCCGGCATGTTCAATAGGCAGCAGAGCATCTTGTAGCATACGCTGAGCAAAGATATCGGCCGATAACTCGCAGGGTCATTTTCAGGTTTCTTTGGCTTCAGAATCACCACTACTTTGCTTTTTCGAAATTCTTTCGGAATGTTCCTTGTTGTCAAGATATCGTTCATGAAATCCAAAAGCCATTTCTTAGCCCGATCGCCTATATTTTTGATGAATTCCGGATACAGATTGTCGGCACCAGCCGCCTTACCCAATTTGAGAGAATCGATGCATGACTGTACTTCGCTGATGTCAAAAGGTTGAGAGTACCGGTGGTTTGGTGTCAACAGAGCTTTCTTCGCTCTTAAAGCGTCTCTCACAAATTTCTTTCTGAATCTGGGCACGTCCGCTGCTTTCGACTATTTAACGATTCGATTTGCAATTGTGTTCGGTGTGACGGTTCCAATCTGATTCTTTTTCGTGACTGTGTTTTTTGCTGCTCCCAATTTTCGCAGAACGTTCCACGCTTTTCTACTAGAGCGGGTGAAGTCGATATTTTCTGTAGTTTTCGCCCATTTTTCTCTTCTCTTATCGTTCAGAGCGTCCAGGAGGTCTTCAGAGATTTCTGGGTCGCCCGATTCTTCAAACTCTTTGTACTTTCGTTCCAAATTGTCGCTCCATCCCGGGATATATTCTTTTCGGAAGCCTCTGGGAATGTTACGTTTGGCGGCGGCGTTTACGACTCCGACGAATCTTTTGAAATTATTTCTTCGGGCGGGAATCCATCTAATATTCGAATCAATTTCGTGTTGGAAGTTTTTCCAGTTGGCTTTTTGAAAATTCCATCTCGGTTTCTGGAGCGATTCGACGATCGGTATGGATACTCCTACTGTAATTTTTACTGGCCGATGCTGACTTTTTGGGAAGTTACGAAGCACTGTTCTTGAGGCAGCAATCGGTTGGTTTAGTTCATTCGATGAAACAAATTATAGATCGGGATTGTAGTCTCTTCTCCAACGGGCAGAGTGGAAAGTTCCACAGTCCTTTGCATCGAACAGGAGATGGAATTGGTTTCTGTCGGCCCATGTGCTGATCAATTCACCATTTCTATCGGTTTCGGTGTAACCCCAAGAAGTATGGTGGCTGTTGAAGTCACCGATGTACACTGTTGGACCTGATTGTGCAATGATCGGACTGTCCATCCATATTACGTTTGGTGGCTTGTATATATTCACGACTGTAACGCCACATATTTCAACAACGATCGTGGATACGTTGTTGCTGACAGATTCAGAAATTACGTGGTAGTTGCTGATCGCGTTTCGGACATATGCTTGGAATAACACTCAGAGACAGAATGACGAATCAATGGATTCGACAACAAACTAGGGTCGTTGATGTCATGGAAAGAATAGCATCTCTGAAATGGAGCTAGGCGGGATATATTGCAAGAAAGACAGACGAACGTTGGACCAAAAAGATCATGAACTGGCGACCATGTAAAAGACGAGCTATATATAATCAACAGAACAAGTAAACATAAAAGTGATATAAAGCTGAAAAAGTTAACGGAAACAACCGGACTAACTATTCACGCACTGAAAAACAGCCATAATTTTAACTTCGACAAAATCACTATTCTGGACCACATCCCGAACTATCATCATCATCTCCACGATTCATACGTTAACCTGTTCAAGAATAGAAAGTGAACCAGAACGCATCCATAAGTGATAGAAAACCAGGAAACCTCTCCAATTTCTCGAAAAAGAAGAAAATGTCAACAAACTCTGTTTGTCATCAACTTCTGTGATAACAATGTGTACAAAATGATTAAGTAATTTATTTTCGCTTCGAATTAGTTTTTTTAAATTGTGATTTAGCCTTAAAGGTAACTTTCAGAAGTCAATGTAATTGTAATTAGTTTTTTATGTATTCAATTTATCAATTATAGCCTGATGAAGGGTCGAAATTAGATCCGAAATATTGCAAAACAAACCTCCTTTTCATTTTCCCATTACCGCTATCATCCAAGAACGATAACAAACATAAACAGATCCAGATCCATAACGGTCATCAAATACTATTGTATCGAACGGAATGCATTTTTATTTTGACAGTTTGATTGAGGTTATTTTGTGATTATTTACATCGAATAGCAATCGTAAATTTATTTTGTTTAAAATTAAGTGCTGAAATGATAACGATTCTTATCGCTATCGCTCGATTACGGCAATTTTCGCAATTTTGTTAAGAGGTTTTTTACGACCAACGAGATTACTTTTGTAAAAAGATTCACTTGAAATCTGTGTAAAAGAAAAGTTAAGAAGCGTACACGTGGGCAGAAGAAGTCTGCTTTATGCAACCGCAACCGACGGTTTTAATCAGCTGATACTCGAGGCGACATACAATGCTACATACTTTGTTCATGTAACGCAGATCCAGATACGCTGGTAACACCCTACACTCGCTAATAATATGCGGGTACTGGTTAAAGGAGATTTATTTCATTCATTCATTCATTTATTGTTTACTTTCAGTCGACTTAATAAAAGCGGACTTAACTTGGGTATCACAGGTAGGACTAGGTAGCAAATAAATTAACATAAAAGGTACAATAACATAAAGGAATCACTGATAATAAATAGGTCGTCGATAATATCACAAATTAAGATCGTCGTGTCAAAGTTAAAAGTAGAAAATTAGGGAAAAGAACGGAAAAAAAAATCACAAACATAGCTAACGCCGACCCGTACGAAACACCTATTCGTATCAAAAGCCTTTAATGTGAAACTCTTCATTTCTCTTACTTCATTTTCTTCTCTGCTGAAAAACTATTCTCCCTTTAAAATCACTTACATTATCCACTCTTTGCCTTGTTATCATATACAACTAAATTGCCGGAGGCAATATAGACAGCCCCGTACGAAGATAAATTTCATAAATTCCTATTTAAACAGCTATATACCGCTATATTTAACTATATTTCACTATACATAAACATTTCACAGATAAATATATGCTATTATATAGCTCTATATGCCTGTATATAGCTCAATATAGCTGTATATAGGTATATATAGATGTCCGTATATGGAATCCCTGAAACCCCACACACATAACAAATTATTTCCATGTTAACAGAAACTCTCTAAGCATCATTTTTCCCAAGATATTTCTATTTTACTAAAATCCAATATGGCCGCCGGCAGCCATTTTGTTAGGAGACCGGAAATAGTACCGATGCTTTACATTCGTTAATACCTTTCAAACAAAAAAAAATTCATGAAATTCGGTCAAAATTTACTCGAGATATTGTCAAAATACACCACCTTCACTGTACTTCCGAGTAGCCAGATAAGAGCTCACTCCAAGAGACCTAGCTCACGCTCCGGAGAACATAATTTCATAATTTTTTTCCCCTGATTGGTACGGTCAATACCTATCTAATAAAGCTAAAACAGACGAAATATGTTCAAATGTGGCCGACCTACAAGCAAAGACTGCTTGCCGCCCTGTGCCTGTTCCACACCAAGGGGTCTAACTCACGAGTCGGTCATCCGATTTCCATACACTTTTTTTTTGTCGATCGGTATTGTAAATACCTTTTATTTGACGTATCACTTACAAGTTTAACGTTTAAATGTCCGGAGATATCTTCGAAAAACCGTAAAGCACTTATTGGGCCACAGCTCGGGAGGGGTCGATCCAAAATCACTCATCTTCGAACTTAGCCTGTCTTTTGACATTACCAAACGGGAAAAAAAAGAATTTTCAAAATCGGATGCGTTTTACTCAAGTTATCGTGCAGACGGACAGACGGACAGACGGACATTTTTTTTTTCGCGGATTTGGCATCTCTAGACAACCACAATTGGTTTCCCCTTACTCAGGGAGTCCAATTCGACGTGTTACAAACGTATGCGTAAACCTATAAGACCCCAGTACTTCGTACGGGTCTAATAATAAGAACTGGCTCAGCACTGAATCGGGAACACGTAGAAGCTCATTTCGGAATTGGTTATGCGGTAACGTTGGATCGATACCATCGGACACAGCATTGAACATACGGCAGGCATCATTTAATGGCGAATGGTACGAGCGTTGTGTTCTGCATGATCTGATCCGATAATACCATTGTGTCTCGTTGACCTCAAGTTGAATGTTATACGGGAGCGAAGCACAGGTGAATGGATCTTACCGATGATCAGTGAGTGGATGAACAAAATGCATGCGTTCGTTCTTCGTCTGGCCAGATATTGCAGATTGAACTTTGCACACCTTTCGACGTACGGACTGAGCACGTAGTCATTGCTCGATCGGTTGAGATGATCTCCGTTCAAAAACATCACGAATCGCTTCTGTGTGCTTTCAATCGTGCTCCGATGAGTTACACAATTCGGTGACCAAACACATGATGCGAACTCCAGATTAGATCGTACTAATGCCTTATACACAATCTTGATGGCATCATCGTCCAAAAAACGTCGTTGCCGCATCACGAAGTTCAATACTGATTTCGATTTGTTGCTCACATATTCATAGTGAGAGTTGAAGCTCATTTTCGTATTCATCAAAAGGCCAAGATCGGTGGTGCTAGTGGTTCGCTCGATCGATTCGCCATCCAAGAAATAATCAAAGATTAACGGATTGGACTTCAACGTGTATGTAATGATCTTTGATTTCGAGCAGTTGATTTCAAGGCCATTGTCACGACACCATTCGAAGAATCGGTGGATTGCTGTTTGTAGTCGGGTCGCATCTTCCTGCGTTCTGATGATTGCGGCAATCTTTTTATCATCGGCGAGGTTGAGACATAGTGATTGCGTGTAAACGATGCTTAATGGTTCGGCCAAATAGTCGGCACATTCACGTAAGAAGACTCCATCATGTCCACTGCCTTTGCTTATGTCCATGCCGCGCAACACAAAGTGTACAAGTTCCGTCGGAGCAGTGACATCGTAGCAATCGTGATTGTTTCTTGTGTTTATGAAGTCGAGTAGCGATGGATCGTCGGGCTCGGTAGCGTAGACACTTTGGAAATATTCGGCGAAAAGATTTGCTTTCTCCGAGTCTGTTGATGCTTTCTTCCCATTCAGCTCAACAACTGCAGGTAGATTGTTTGATTTGCGTTTTGCATTGATGTGACGCCAAAATGATTTCGGATCTGTTTTGATGCAGGAAGACTTTTCACGTATGAAATCACTGTGCAATTTTGTCCACAAGACTTCATATTCGTGTTTTGCTTGCAGAAACAATCTATCATCCAAAACTGTTTCCTAAACTCTTTGTTCCGCACGTTTTTCAGGTGTAGAAGTTCCTTGGTGTACCATTTGGGATTGCGAGACGAGCGAATCGTGGCGAGTGGGATGAATTTCTCGAAGACGAATCCGCAATAAAAATTTTGTCTGTCTGTCTGTCCGTCTGTCCGTCACGTCGATATCTTGAGTAAATCAAATCCGATTTCAAAATTTTTTTTTCCCTGAAAGATAGTCGAAATAGTGAGGCTAAGTTCGAAGATGGGCATATTCGGGTCGGCCCTTCGTGAGTTAGGGCCACCTAAGTGATTTAAGGTCTTTTGGTGATATTTATGGCAAAACAAACGATGGAAATGTAAATGACATGGCAAATGATAGGTATTGTCAATACCAATCCAGGAAAAAAGTTTTTTTTAAATCGGGTGAGTGGACCGTGAGTTAGGGCCTTAGAAGTGAAATGCTACTAGGGCCCTATGTGTATTTTACATATAACTCGAGTAAATTTCTTCCGTTTGTCGTAATTTTTGTTTGATTTAGAAGGTAATGGAAGGCCGAATAGAATGTTTTTGAAAAAAAAAATGGGTCCTTGGACTAAGCCGCTACTAGGGCCCTATGTGTATTTTACATATAACTCGAGCAAATTTCATCCGATTTTTGTAATTTTTGTTTCATTTGGAAGGTAATCAAAGGCCGAATAGATTGTTGTTGAAAAAAAAATTAATTTGGGTCCTCGGACTAAGGCCGCTACTAGGGCCCTATGTGTATTTTACATACAACTCGAGTAAATTTCATCCGTTTGTCGTAATTTTTGTTTGATTTAGAAGGTAATAAAAGGACGAATAGAATGTAGTTGAAAAAAAATTAAATTTGGGTCCTCGGAGTAAGGCCGGTAGTAGGGCCCTATGTGTATTTATACTCAATAAATTAAAATTTTGAGGGCGATTTGAAATTTTTGTTTCATTTGAAAGGAACGTCGTACGGGGCTTCGTAATTGCGCTATGCGCAATTTATAAGATGTACAGATTTCATAATAATTTTACTTTAACTACATTAACCGGCGCAATAGGCTTACGGTCAAAGTAGGGTGACAGACGCACTAGGGTCACGTACGCAATAGATATACGGGTTTGTACGGGGCTCAGTCGCAGCAAACGCTCCGACTGTTCTGATGGCTCGTTTTTTCTGGAAAGGTATTAATAAGGTACTATTTCCAGTCTCCTTATAAAATGGCTGCCGGCGGCCATATTGGATTTGAAATTGAAATATCTTGGGAAAAATTGTACTTAGCGAGTTTCTGATAACAGATAAATAATTGGTTATGTGTGTAGGGTTTCAGGCATTCCATATGTGGACATCTATATATATCTATATACTGCTATTAAAGTCATCATTTATAGTAAAATATAGGTAAATATGGCGCATATAGCGGCTAATATAGAAATTTATTAAATTTGACTTCGTACGGGGCTGTCGATATAGCCTCCGGCAATTTCTTTATGCATGATAACAAGGCCAAGAATGGGTAATGTAAGTGATTTTGGGGCTCATGGCTTTTCAATAGAGAAGAGATTGAAGTGAGAGAGATGATGAGTTTCACATTAAAGGCTTTTGATACGAATAGGTGTTTCGTACAGGTGGTGTTGGTATGTTTTCTACTATTGTTTGAACGATCTGTCACGTTTTCCATCCGTTTTCTAGTCATTTACTTGACATTTGGAATTAAGGCAATGTAATAGTCATCTAAACAATAGAAACAATAGGAGATCTGTCAACAGAACAGATTTTATGGGCGCGTGTCATCATTCAGACTTTGACACAGGTCCAATTGCAAGAAAAAAAATACGAAAAAATGTTGTTGGTCATTGTTGGTTTTTGTTCATGGATTTGAATTTGGGGGTCATCTAAAAAGGGGATGTGTAGGCAAAAAAAATGTTTTTTTTATATAAAAACACTTTAAAATCCTTCGTAAACTCAAAAACTTCCAAAACAACTGATATCGTAGTAAGTGACGCATTCTGCACTTGTACTACACATAAATTGTAAAAGAAAAAGCTTGACAAAACATTTCTTAGATCAAATGAGTTAGAAGTTGGCACGGATCTTGGACACAAAAATTCTGAAAACTCAAAAATTCAATCCGTGATCCAAACTGCGTCACAAATTCTACTTTTGTGTTTTTATTGGTTTGGTTTTATGACTTAATGATTACTGCCTAAAAATATTTATCAAACCTACGTTGGCTATAAAATGCCGCAGGTGATCACATACACTGGTCAGTAAATATTTGCAAATAAAATGCGTTTCATCATTTTCATATTGTGTTTGCTACAATATCAGGTTCATGGTCAGGATTGGTCAAACCGAACCGTTCGTGTCGACCTCATCGTTAATCGTAGAGCTCCAAATGACCAACATGATGTTCGTGTACAGTCGCCGAGAATTGTTTCTAGCGGAGTCGATGCCACAAATGGTCAATATCCTTGGAGTATACTAACCATATCACGGAGAACTGAAGGAGCGGGTATTACTTGTTCGGGTACAATCATCAGTGACAGTTATTTTCTTAGTGATTATGGCTGCGTTGAAGAACGGTAAATAAAAGAATCGTCGTCATGGACTGGATCTAGTAATTGCGTACGGAATATGTTTTATGTAGATGGTGGGGATCGATAGCCTCGATAGAGATGTATGTTGGATCAGCTCAATGGCAATGGCCCGACAGGGGGGATCCAACAAATTTCGTACGACATTATTGGTACATCGAAGCGTCGCCTGAGAATAGTCCTGCAATTGTGTTGTGTAGAATTCATGAGCCATTGACATTTAATCCGAATGTTCAACCCATCCGTTTGCCGTATGCTGCAAACGCTAATTTCTCATATGAGGCATGGTCGTCTTTAATACTTGGATACCGACTCTCAGACCCCGATCAATTGCAATTTGTACCGAGCAACATATTCAACAACAACCAATGCGATTTCGAAGTACGTTTCGGTGAATTTCGTGGTATCATTGGTGATCATGAATTATGCGGAACTATTAACAATCAAACTGGATCAAGTGCAATACGCGATTTTGGCATTGCAGGTAACATTAATATATCGTCAATACTCGTCATAAATAGGGGCATCTTCGACTTGAAGTTTTCTTACCAGTTGATTTGTTGTTCAGGTGGAGGTTGGATGGTATATGAATACGCGCCAGACCTTGATCTCCATCCAGTTGTCATTGGGATTTATCAGTACCTGATTTCGAATGGAACTGCGACATACGGAGTGGGGACCAGAGTCACTCCTTTCTTGGACTGGATTGACACACTCTCCGGTGGATTGTTCAAATAGGAATTTTTGCATTGTAAGTTTTCTTTTAATAAAGGCGACGCATCTATCCCTACTTTACTAGAGTAAGAGTTAGTAACAACGTTCCTGGCTAAATTAGGTGCGTCAAGATTACCATTTAAAAGATCAGATGTAAAAGGGTAGAGCATTGACCCTACGTCTGGCGAGTGTTTCAATATTGATCGATTCACATCTGCCGACATTTGGAAAAAGTGTGTGGTTCTCGTCACTGTTCGCCTGAGTGCGAACATCACAAATTTCTTTTACGTGCTACATGCGTCGAAAACCGTACTTTTCATGTTTCAAGGACTTCTTTCGACGTCGTCAGCATGTAAAATCCGTTACATAACTAGGGATAAAAAGATGAAGAATAGAGTTACCGTGTGAATTTTGTTAATCAGAGGCGAAGCCGACTGCACGTGTGTGTGCGAAATATATATGTGGGAACAGGCGTAATCGGTAAAGGCAATTTGATTATTTCGGTCAGTCGATTTATAACAATTACATTGTATCGAGTGAAGAGAATTCATTCTGTAACGATCCGTTGAAGTGATAAGAAGCACAACTGAAATCTGGATAAATTATTTTGATCTAAACCGGGAACGAATGGAGCTTTGTATATTAATCAAAACTACATATACTCGTAAAGGTTTTCATATTTCTAAACTCCTTACAAGTTCTGATAACTGATAAGAAACATAGCTAACGCCTACCCGTACGAAACACCTATTCGTATCGAAAGCCTTTACTGTGAAACTCTTCATTTCTTTTACTTCATTCTCTACTGAAAAGCTATTCGCCCTTTAAAATCACTTGCATTATCCACTCTTTGCCTTGTTATCATATACAAATAAATTGCCGGAGGCAATATAGACAGCCCCGTACGAAGTCAACTTTCATAAATTCCTATTTAAACAGCTATATACCGCTTCATTTACCTATATTTTCCTATAAATAAACATTTCACAGATGAATATGCTATTATATAGCTCTACATGTCTGTATATAGCTCAATATAGGTGAATATAGATATATATAGATGTCCATATATGGAATGCCTGAAACACCCCACACACTTAACCAATTAATGTTAACAGAAACTCTCTAAGTACCATTTTTCCCAAGATATATCACTTTTAATAAAATCCAATATGGCCACCGGCAGCCATTCTGTTGAACAAGCTGCTTTCAGATCTGGTTTCAGCACAAACGACCATTTGCAGGTGATGAGAACGCTTATTGAGAAGTGTCGTGAATACAACATCGACATAGTCTTGCTATTCATAGACTTCGAAAAAGCTTTCGATTCAGTGGAAACAAGTCGATATTGGACGCATTAGACGAATGTAGAGTAGACTCAAGGTACTCCAACACAATTCGATATGTGTATAAAAATGCTACTTCATGTATAAAACTTCATAAGAGCACGGAGAAATGCAGAATCGGCCGAGGTGTAAGGCAGGGTGACACCATTTCACCGAAATTATTCACGGCGATTCTGCAGAGTGTTTTTACGAAGTTAAACTGGAGTAAAATGGGAATAAAGATAAATGAAGAGTACCTGAGCAATCTCCGCTTCGCTGATGACATTGTACCGATAGCAGCGAATCTAGGTCAGGCTCAGCTTATGCTACAACAGTTAAGTGAAGAGGCAAGCAAAGTTGGCCTCAAGATGAACTTATCGAAAACAAAAGTCATGACCAACATCGGGGACGATAGAGAAATCAAAATTGGTGACACTGTCATTGAACGAGTCGACAGCTACGTATATCTAGGACATAAACTGAAGTTAGGTTTGGACAACCAAACTGCAGAAATAAGACGTAGGATTGGTCTTGCATGGGCAGCGTTCGGAAAACTCAGACTAATTTTCAAAAGCAAAATGAATAATAGTCTGAAACGCAAAGTTTTCGACACTTGTGTCCTTCCAGTGCTCACTTATGGAGCGGAAACGTTAACTTTAACGAAAGCATCCGAAGATAAATTGAGAGTGACACAAAGAGACATGAAACGGAGTGTGCTTGGAATAACACTCAGAGACAGAATGACGAATCAATGGATTCGACAACAAACCAGGGTCGTTGATGTCATGGAAAGAATAGCATCTCTGAAATGGAGCTGGGCGGGACATATTGCAAGAAGGACAGACGAACGTTGGACCAAAAAGATCATGAACTGGCGACCATATAAAAGACGAGCTATAGGCAGACCACCAGAGAGATGGACAAACGGAATTAAGAATATTGCAGGTACAAACTGGCAGCAAATGGCAATGGATCGTACGAAATGGAAAGAAGTTGGAGAGGCCTACATCCAGCAGTGGATAGAAACAGGCTGAAAAAGAAGAAGAAGAAGAAGATGGCCTAGTTTGGAGGCAAGGGGAAGAGGTCAAAAAGTTGCTGTAAATATGCGCTGTCGTCACCAAAATTTAAAAAAAAACATTTTTGGTAGTGGATCTGCGTCACACCCGCTTACTAACGTGCGGGCATGATGCAGCTCTGTTCTTGCTGTAAGTTTAAACAGATACAAAATTGCAGTCATCCCTAACACACACTTTCTCGAACCGAAAACTGTTTTTTATTATATTATCACGGGACGCTGCACCCTGAATCATCGTCTCCTTTCCTCCGCAAACGCTGCGACTGTTCTGATGGCTAGTTTATTTTGATTTTGATTGAGTTTTTTCTCTCAAAAAAATATTCTTGTACTGCTTTACGTATGTCCATTACACCTGAAAACATAAAATTTAAGAGGCTCCGAGCGTTCAGTTTCGACCCACTACCAAAAACAGAAGAAAAATGGGCCATTTTTAGGTACATAAATCTGACAGACCAAGGCATGAACACATAAACTCAAGTCACTAATACAGGAATAACAGGACTAACAGGAATATGATAATTAATCTTAATCTTAATTCATCAACAGTGACGCACAAGCAGCTATGTTTAATCGAATCATTACACTATTTATAATGAAAATTTGGTCTCACTTCTTCGAAATTCGGTTATTCGGTTGTCATTAAGGATAATCACAAGCGTTTTATTCGAATGAAACGAGATGGCGACATAGTATTTGGTTTGCATCAAAACTGAAGACTCGGAACCTCTTAATTTTGCTTGGTCTTGACGTCATGACCTTTTAGCAAAATACAAATTTTTTCGCTTTGAATAAAAACTTGCAAATCGACTGAACAGGAAGAGATCCATTGGGTCAATGATAAGAATTTGCATTTTTCTGCTAATTTATGATAAGGAACTAATATAAATTGATGTTCGCAGTTAGAATTCTAGTCTGTGTTGCGTTGATCGCCAAAACAAGTAACAGAAAAAACGAATCGAAATGAAGTTGTTATTGTGTAATGTGTTAATTTACGTCATACTTTCCTGTCTTTGTGTTGCTACTGCTGCTCCTGCTCCCGAAGAAGACGACGGTGGCATTAGTGGTAGAGGAAGAAATATCGATACCCATGAATGTACCGGTCAATATTTGAAAAGAAAAGGAAAACTATCGCAAGACGAACCAACAGGCAACAATTGGTCGATGTGCCGCGCTATGATGGATACCATCGTTCGTGTAGCTCGCGAGGATTTCGAAAATAAGGCGAAAGAGGACCTGCCCAACGAATTGGACTGTCTGATGAGAGAATTCGATAAAAATGAACTTACCGATTTCGTAATAAAGGTGGCATTCTATCAGACGTACGAGTCGCTATCAGTGATCGAGAAGTTAAAGAATATCGACAATATCGCGAGTGAAGGAGAAGCGTTGAAGGTGACAATGGCAGCTGCATGTGGAATCGAAGAAAACAAGTTTGAGGCATTTCTGAGTTCGGTATTCAAGCCTCGTTCAAAAAGTGCGGCACCGTTAGCGACTGCAGCAGCTAAAGAGTAGCTTTGAATTCTGCGACAGTAAGTGGATCGAATATTTTGGTGCTATACCACCGTGTAAATTGAAATAAAAATAGATCCCTCAAAGTCACATTTTGATTGTCTTTCTTTCATGACATGCCAAACTATTTCACTGGTTTGTAATATACTTCCAAAACTACTGATAACAGTCAAAAGCTGTCTAAATTTCACAAAAGTCCCATGCCATTGGGAATTATTAAATTTTAATAGGTATTAAATTTCCAGTCAGGAAAGGTGAAAAAGTTGTTGTACATAAATGTGGTCCTTATCATAAATAATTAAATTTATTGGAGCATTTATTGCGTCACGACGTCTTACTACCGCGTATGACGCTATCTTTTACCGAATGTCCATTGGGTCAATGATAAGAATTCGCGTTTTTCTGCCAAACGTTGATTAGGAACTATTACAAATTTATGTTCGCTGTTAGAATTCTAGTCTGTGTTGCGTTGATAAGACAATCGCCAAAAGAAGAAGGATTTTTAGCCCCGTACGAAGTACAAAGCGGCTCATAGGATTACGATGCCGTGTGTAATTGATGGAATTCGAAGCAGGCGGTAAGGGCAAAGTGTTTGCCTATGTTCATAGATGACGAATCCGCAATAAAAATTTTGTCTGTCCGTCCGTCTGTCACGTCGATATCTTGAGTAAATCAAATCCAATTTCAAATTTTTTTTCCCTGAAAGGTAGTTGAAATAGTGAGGCTAAGTTCGAAGATGGGCGATTTTGGGTTGACCCCTCGCGAGCTGGGGCCGCATAATTGATTTAACGTTTTTTGAAGATATCTCTAGCCAGTTAAAGGCTACACTTGTAAATGATACGTCAAATGAAAGGTATTTAGAATACCGATCGACGAAAAAAAAGTTTATGAAAATTGGATGACCGACTCGTGAGTTCGACCCCTTGGTGTGAACTAGATACAGGGCGGCAACCCGTTTTTGCTTGAACGTTGGCCAAATTTGAACGGATTTAGATAGATTTTGCTTTATTAGATAGGTATTGACCGTACCAATCCGGGAAAAAAAGTTTATGAAATTCGGTTTACCGGAGTCCACATTATCAATGAATTCTACAAATTCCACACAGCTCACAGCATTGCATGAGTAAAATCCGTTGTGATTGCAGTCATTGCCAAGGTTTTATATGAAGAGGTTGCGCCAGCAGCCTTTTTTCATTGTAGTGGTAAATCAAAAAATAAAAGGCTTTAAAATCACTGAGACGTTAGACAGTTTGCGCAACTTACAAGTTGGAAATTATAAGTCGCACCCTCATACAAGAAGCTCTGGAACGTTACCAATCAGTTGACTTATAGGCTATAGGTCATTTGCGCAAACTGTCTATTACCGCGAAAAAGAAGTGGACAGATTGAGTTTATTTATTTCCCAATGAAAGCAGAATAGAATTAATGGAAACATTAAGTTGTTTGGACTTGAAAGTGTCAGGTTCGGTACATGACTTTGAACGACATAAAAACTAGACTTCCAACAAGAAAATGGCCTCACAGTTCTCCGTGACCTTAAAGGTGATCTCACAGTTTTCCGCGTTTTCATTCCGTTTAGCTCTCCGTTTTGAAACGTCACCTATGGTTTCATTTGAGTTTGTATGAATTAGTTTCCAATTATCGTGTAAACGTCACGTGAATGGAGAGCTAAGCGAAGGCAAAACTGCAACGACTGTAAATATACTCTATTGTATGAACTGCCAACTGTCGGATGACTGCGAATTCAGACTTAAGAACTAACAACGTCGCGATATTCTCATTCTCAGCCTATGCATATTTTTCAGCATAGATGCCATCGTCCCCTTGCTCCAAAGGGCAGAAAATATTACGAAGTATGAAAACGAGCGTGACGTATTGGCGTGATATAGCGTGATATACGTATTCCGTTACACACATGAGCCAAATTCAAAATCAGTTCTTTTATACACAAGGTCACATTGATGTTACATTTCGCACAATTCGATTCTTTGTATTTAAAAATGTTTCAAGTTGATAACTTGCGTTGTCATACTATGCAGATAAGCAATTAGGGGCTGTCCATAAAAGGCATCCGTACGCTTTTTTGATTCTTTTTGAGAATCCCCTTCCCTTTAACCTTTTTTCCTGTTTTGTTGTCCTCTACCCCTCCGCCTAAATCTGAACATGTTTTATGGACAGCCCCTTATAAGACAAAACATTCTCGCCACATCAAGTTTACTTCGATAATATTGATGACTAGCACTGTAGCCCGGGCTTCGCCCGGGATATACTGACAATCTTAACCACACTGACATAATAAATTCATGTGACACTAAAATGACACCGACACTTTCAACAACACTGACACTTGTACTGACACTGACCATCCTAGGACTCAAAACATCACTGACACTCTTAACCATACCGACATTCCCAACCACAATGCTTTCAGTATACTGAAACTCTTACACTTTCACATCGAATCACAATGACAATCCTAATCACACTGGCACTTCCAACACCACCTAACACTACCACCCACACTAACACTCCCTATAACACTGACATTCCCAACCTTAATAAAACTACACTGACACTCCTAACCCCGCTGAGCCTCTTAACCCCACGAATTATCCCAATTACATTCACAGAATGTTCTACCACTTTTCTTTAATTTTAGTAATTCCTTAGAAATCATAATTCCGAATGAATCTTAGTTTCACAGTACCCGTACATCGTAATTCTTGTAGAAACATAATTCCTGGGGAAGATGAATTTCTATTTAAAGTTAAGCTAGGTGAACTTAAGTGAAGCTAGGTGAATCTAAGGAAAGCTAGGCACTGATCTTCCTCATCTAATTCACACTTTTGTCACAATGACACTCCCTATCACACTTACACCCATTATCACACCAACCCACCTTATCACATTTACATCTCCAATGGCACTGACACAACTCATACTGTTACCATTTTGCAACTGAAACTCTTAATCTCACTGACATCGCTGGTCTATTTTTTGGAGGCTTGTGTTTTTACTCACCGGCTAAAATCGGATGAGGTTTTTTTCGGCTGTTTAAGCGTACGTTAAATTATTAAGCACCGTTCTCGGTTTTTTTTTACTGGAATCGGTGTACGTTTAATGAAGTTTTCAATTTCATGCGTAAACGTTTCTCAATTAAATGATTCTTTGGTGATTAAAAAAAAATAGATTCAGTTGAGCAGACACACCCAAAATAGACCAGAAAGTAATTAACATTCTCTTGTCATTAGAAAACACAATAGCCAACTACCTTATCTCAGTTTTTCAGGGTAACCTTTTTAAGCAAGATGAAAACGTTGTCACATAATTTTCTCAGGTTGATCTTGAATATAGATGGAGCTTTTGATGTGAGAGACATCTAATATGTGTTTTTCTTGCATATTTGGTCTTAATCAAGATTTACAACTCTGAGCGGTGGTAGCCAAACCTTCGTTCCAGAGGTCAATCGAATGGCCGTTGCAGAGGGTAGCCAAACCATCGTCCGAGACGTAAGCAAGTGGCCGTTGGACGGTGGGTAGCCAAACCCTCGTCCTAGAGGTCAGGCGAGTAGCCGTTGGATGGGGGGTAGCCAAACTGTCGTACAAAAGGTCAGCCGAGTGGCCGTATATAGATTTGAAGGCGGTCAAGGTCATGCAAAAATGATGAGTTATCAATTGATTTAAATCACAAATATTTTCATAAAATCGGTGTTATTAAAAAGAAAACAAATATGGACTTGCACGAAGTGTGTACAGAGACAGTGAGACAGTTGAATCCACCATCGTATGAATGCATTCAAACAACGCACTTCAAGCATGAGTGCTAGTATCAATGGAGCACTAAATCTGGACAGCGTATCGAATCAATTTTTGCACTGTAAAAAAACTGAACTGAAACTGCCTTATGCTCAAAACAAACGAGGCATTGAAAACGTGTTTTGGTCCTAGTTTTCATTGACAGATGCAGCAGTCACGATTTTGAATAGAAAAAGTTCTAACTTCATTTGACAGTTTCGAAAATTTCGTCATGAAAAATAGGACCAAAACAGGTTTTCAATGCCTCGTTTGTTTTGAGCATTACAATTTTGTATGAAAATTACGGCGGAGCTCAGTGAACTTTTGCGACAACGGCCCAGTGGTTGACGTAACATGACGCGTATAAAAAATGGCATCGGTATAGAAAGAATATGAGCTCTCAGCGTCTGAAATCTTGGAACTTAGCTAACCCACTTTTTCTAAAAAAGTGTTTTCTCTACGCCTCAGAACGTCCTATAACTGAATTAGTGAATCCAATCGGTAAAAATTCATATTCCACATTTGCCCGAGGGAGAAACCACTCCTTTTCAATGATGTGATTAACATGATTAACCGTTTGGATTCACAAGACTTATGTTTCTGATTAACAGATTAACTGATTAACCATGTTAATCACAAAATAGTGGCTTCCCCCTCGCATTTGCCGCTAGATTTCATACTTTTGTTTCGGTTGGATCACTATTTCGTGTTGTAATTTCTCTTTTAACACAGAGATACAGCTTCTTTTCAGTGCTTCCACGGGGGTGACACTGCATAAAAAAATAAATGTTTGTGCATCAGCGCCATTGGTTTCTCGTCTGTATTAATTTTGGTTTTCACCGTTCTGTCATTTTATTTATATTTGTTTTTGTTTAATATTTCTAAATGTCTAAAATTCTTAGAGCATCCTTATTGGTAGGATTTGCTCCATTTGCTCCATCTTCAAACGCTGGAACACAAATGAATCGCTCCAGTTGCTTTATATATGGAGTATATTATACAAAATCGCATATTTAATACTGAAACCGATCCATCGAAGCGCATTGCTGGCGGGCAAATCAGTGATTCAAGTGTTTTTATTCCATCAGCTTCATTAGTTTTATTCTAACTGCAAGTATTTGTTAGGTACGACACCTGAAGACACTGAGATAATGTCTGGGTCCCAGAGATAATGAGGTACTGCTGCTACACATTACGGAAGCAAACTGCACTGTCCCATACATAGCAATCGACAATCCTGCCAAATTGACGCCACACGAATGGAGTCGTGTTGTGGAAGTTTTTATTTTGGGACCGCCTTCACAATTCAAAGGATGGCCATGGGATTGCGATCCGGTCGAAATATTTTCAAAAAGTAAGTCCATAGCGATGTAACATGTTCCGAAAGGCATCGTAATTGTCTTTTTCTTTTCTTTCCAAGTTTGTGCGTTTCACTTGCGATACAACCAAATTGTATACGAATATCGCACACTGGCCTGTAACTGTATAGATTTTGTCACGGACTGAACGACATTTGGATCGAACAGTGTTAATGACATTTTGGGAAAGTCTGGACAACCACATTGCAAAAAACAAACCCGAACTTCTGTTTGATTTTGTCGATACATAGAATTTACATTAACCGTTTAGTTTTAGATCGCTTGTTTTATAGTATTGAAAATACAATTGGAGAACTATAATTGGACAGTGTTTCTCATTACCAATTCCTACAACCAGAATAGAACGATCCCAGAATTCTTATTAGCTACTAGGTTAAGCTTTTCAACGACGTCCTTTAAAAGACGTCAATAACCTTTTGCTCAGATAGGTTCAAAAGAATGGGCAAAGCTTTATGGAAAAGAATGTTCAAAAAGAGTAACACTACCCCGTCGGGCACTGTGCACTTTGATAGGCACTGTGGTCCCGGTACGTGCAGAAATGCGCGGGTCAGAGCTCGGGGATTACCGGGGGCGAGCAAAGTAAAGCTTTCATACTCACCAACCCGCAGTAGCAAGCGTGGTGTTTTAATGCTAAAAACCTTCAAACGAAGCCACAACGAATTATACATTGCCACATATAATGCCAGAACATTGTCGTCAAGACAAAAAATGCAAGAAATGGAAGAAGAGCTAGAAAAGATAAAATGGGATGTTGTGGGAGTGAGCGAAGTGAGAAAACCTGGAGAGGAATGCCTGAAATTACAATCAGGGCATACATTCTTCTACCGAGGAAGTGATAGTCAGATGCTGATGCACGGTGTCGGATTGTTCATAAACAAGCGGTGGTCGGATCGCATAACTCACACGAAAAGCATATCCGATCGAGTGATATACGTAAGCCTGAAGATAAATAACAGATACAGTGTCAAATTAATTCAGGTTTACGCACCCACGTCCACCCATGATGACGAAGAAGTAGAAAGATTCTATGAAGATGTCGAGAAAGCTCTGGACGAAAACCCATCACATTACCAATATCTCATCGGTGATTTCAATGCGAAGCTGGGAAAACGAGAAGAAGACTCCGAAGTTTCTATTGGCAGTTTTAGCAACGACCAAAGAAATGAGCGTGGAAATGTTTTACTCAACTTCCTACAGCAACACAATTTGTACGCAATGAATTCATTTTTTGCAGGAAAGCCTCAACGTAAATGGACTTGGGCTAGTGCAGATGGTGTAACGAAAAATGAGATCGATTACATCATAACTGGCTGTAAGTCAACCGTTAAGAACGTTACGGTCCTAAACAATTTTTCAACCGGTAGTGATCACCGAATGGTTCGTGCAAGAGTCACGTTAAATACCAGATTTCAAAGATCACAACTAGTTCAAAAAAGTGAAAGGATTGACGTACAACGGCTTTACACACAAAATGAAGAATTTGCTACGAAAATGACTGCCGAATTAGATAACGTCAACAATCAATGTGAAACATTGAACGAATTGAATACCAAAATCGTCGATACAATAATGGGTTTCATGAAATCCAAATGCAAATCCGTCCAAGGGAAAGAATCAAAACTCAGCAGAGAAACATTAGACCTGATCGCAAGCAGAGCAGAGTTGGTAAAAAACGGAGGACGAGATTCGGTGGAATACCGGAACTTGTCTAAAAGTATCAACAAAGCAAGGAGATCAGATGAAAGAAAATATAATGTCCAATTGGCTCAAAACATAATTGAAGCTAACTGTAATATGAAAGTCCTACGGAGAAAAATGACAAACGCCAAAAAAGAAATCTTCAAATTACGAGACAAAACAGGAACGATCCAAACGGATCGAAATGCGATATTAAATATTGCAACAGAATTTTATGAGAATTTGTTTTCTTCAGCAAGACAGAGTCCAACGGAAGAAACCGAAGATAGACCAATAATAAGAAACGTGGGATCGGAGGATATGCCCGACATAACTGTTGATGAAGTCAAGGCCGCAGTAGCCGAGATGAAAAACAAAAAGTCTCCAGGAGAAGATGGTGTTCCAGTGGAAGCCATTAAACTAGGTGGAGACTCCTTATTAAAGGCAATCACGGCTTTGTTTAATCAATGTCTCCAATGGGAAGAAGTACCAGAAGCTTGGGAAAATGCGGTAATTACATTGCTGCATAAAAAAGGAGACATAACAAAGCTGGAAAATTACCGACCCATAAGCCTATTGTCAACACTCTACAAGTTGTTTATGAAAATCATTACGAAGAGGAACACTAACAAGTTCGACTTCTACCAACCTGTTGAACAAGCTGCTTTCAGATCTGGTTTCAGCACAAACGACCATTTGCAAGTGATGAGAACGCTTATTGAGAAGTGTCGTGAATACAACATCGACATAGTCTTGCTATTCATAGACTTCAAAAAAGCTTTCGATTCAGTGGAAACATGGTCGATATTGGACGCATTAGACGAATGTAGAGTAGACTCAAGGTACTCCAACACAATTCGATATGTGTACAAAAATGCTACTTCATGTATAAAACTTCATAAGAGCACGGAGAAATTCAGAATTGGCCGAGGTGTAAGGCAGGGTGACACCATTTCACCGAAATTATTCACGGCGATTCTGCAGAGTGTTTTTAGGAAGTTAAACTGGAGTAAAATGGGAATAAATATAAATGGAGAGTACCTGAGCAATCTCCGCTTCGCTGATGACATAGTACCGATAGCAGCGAATCTAGGTCAGGCTCAGCTTATGCTACAACAGTTAAGTGAAGAGGCAAACAAAGTTGGCCTCAAGATGAACTTATCGAAAACAAAAGTCATGACCAACATCGGGGACGATAGAGAAATCAAAATTGGTGACACTGTCATTGAACGAGTCGACAGCTACGTATATCTAGGACATAAGCTGAAGTTAGGTCTGGACAACCAAACTGCAGAAATAAGACGTAGGATTGGTCTTGCATGGGCAGCGTTCGGAAAACTCAGACTAATTTTCAAAAGCAAAATGAATAATAGTCTGAAACGCAAAGTTTTCGACACTTGTGTCCTTCCAGTGCTCACTTATGGAGCGGAAACGTTAACTTTAACGAAAGCATCCGAAGAAAAATTGAGAGTGACACAAAGAGCCATGGAACGGAGTATGCTTGGAATAACACTCAGAGACAGAATGACGAATCAATGGATTCGACAACAAACCAGGGTCGTTGATGTCATGGAAAGAATAGCATCTCTGAAATGGAGCTGGGCGGGACATATTGCAAGAAGGACAGACGAACGTTGGACCAAAAAGATCATGAACTGGCGACCATATAAAAGACGAGCTATAGGTAGACCACCAGAGAGATGGACAAACGGAATTAAGAATATTGCAGGTACAAACTGGCAGCAAATGGCAATGGATCGTACGAAATGGAAAGAAGTTGGAGAGGCCTACATCCAGCAGTGGATAGAAACAGGCTGAAAAAGAAGAAGAAGAAGAAGAAGGTTATCGGATTAAACACATAGTTTTCGATCTCTAGATTTTGCAGCTATTCGTCAGCTATTAATGACATTGCAAGGCCTTAATAGTCTCTTAAGTCTCTTGTATTTTGCCATATTACGACCAGATTATTTCCATTGTCGTTCGATCGGTAACAAATGAATATTACCGTATACGCAGTATCTCGCATCGAGAGAGGCATTGGCCGTACGCTGAAATTGTATGAGGTGTAATGAGTTCGATTTTAATTTTTAATATTCTGTAAATGATTGATAACACCGCCAAAGACTGTCCCAAGCCAGTTTGAAAAAGAGTGGAGGGAATGAAGTTTAACGAGGACGTAGCAGTAAATAAGATAGGATTAGATAGATCAATCTTAAGGTTGAATGAATCGTGAGCTGGAAGCCGAAAGAATTGGGGTTAAGGGACCAACGTTGAGGTGGAACAACACGATCAGGAAGCCAAAGGATAGAACGATCCCAGAATTCTTATTAGCTACTAGGTTAAGCTTTTAAAGGACGAATAACCTTTTGCTCAGATAGGTTCAAAAGAATGGGCAAAGCTTTATGGAAAAGAATGTTCAAAAAGAGTAACACTACCCCGTCGGGCACTGTGCACTTTGATAGGCACGGTGGTCCCGGAACGTGCAGAAATGTGCGGGTCAGAGCTCGAGGATTACCGGGGGCGAGCAAAGTAAAGCTTTCATACTCACCAACCCGCAGTAGCAAGCGTGGTGTTTTAATGCTAAAAACCTTCAAACGAAGCCATAACGAATTATACATTGCCACATATAATGCCAGAACATTGTCGTCAAGACAAAAAATGCAAGAAATGGAAGAAGAGCTAGAAAAGATAAAATGGGATGTTGTGGGAGTGAGCGAAGTGAGAAAACCTGGAGAGGAATGCCTGAAATTACAATCAGGGCATACATTCTTCTACCGAGGAAGTGACAGTCAGATGCTGATGCACGGTGTCGGATTGTTCATACATAAACGATGGTCGGATCGCATAATTCACACGAAAAGCATATCCGGTCGAGTGATATACGTAAGCCTGAAGATAAATAACAGATACAGTGTCAAATTAATTCAGGTTTACGCACCCACGTCCACTCATGATGACGAAGAAGTAGAAAGATTCTATGAAGATGTCGAGAAAGCTCTGGACGAAAACCCTTCACATTACCAATATCTAATCGGTGATTTCAATGCGAAGCTGGGAAAACGAGAAGAAGACTCCGAAGTTTCTGTTGGTAGTTTTAGCAACGACCAAAGAAATGAGCGTGGAAATACTTTACTCAACTTCTTACAGCAACACAATTTGTACGCAATGAATTCATTTTTTGCAGGAAAGCCTCAACGGAAATGGACTTGGGCTAGTGCAGATGGTGTAACGAAAAATGAGATCGATTACATCATAACTGGCTGTAAGTCAACCGTTAAGAACGTTACGGTCCTAAACAATTTTTCAACCGGTAGTGATCACCGAATGGTTCGTGCAAGAATCACGTTAAATACCAGATTTCAAAGATCACAACTAGTTCAGAAAAGTGAAAGGATTGACGTACAACGGCTTTACACACAAAATGAAGAATTTGCTACGAAAATGACTGCCGAATTAGATAACGTCAACAATCAATGTGAAACATTGGACGAATTGAATACCAAAATCGTCGATACAATAATGGGTTTCATGAAATCCAAATGCAAATCCGTCCAAGGGAAAGAATCAAAACTCAGCAGAGAAACATTAGACCTGATCGCAAGCAGAGCAGAGTTGGTAAAAAACGGAGGACGAGATTCGGTGGAATACCGGAACCTGTCTAAAAGTATCAACAGAGCAAGGAGATCAGATGAAAGAAAATATAATGTCCAATTGGCTCAAAACATAATTGAAGCTAACTGCAATATGAAAGTCCTACGGAGAAAAATGACAAACGCCAAAAACGAAATCTTCAAATTACGAGACAAAACAGGAACGATCCAAACGGATCGAAATGCGATATTAAACATTGCAACAGAATTTTATGAGAATTTGTTTTCTTCAGCAAGACAGAGCCCAACGGAAGAAACCGAAGATAGACCAATAATAAGAAACGTGGGATCGGAGGATATGCCCGACATAACTGTTGATGAAGTCAAAGCTGCAGTAGCCGAGATGAAAAACAAAAAGTCTCCCGGAGAAGATGGTGTTCCAGTGGAAGCCATTAAACTAGGTGGAGACTCATTATTAAAGGCAATCACGGCTTTGTTTAATCGATGTCTCCAATGGGAAGAAGTACCAGAAGCCTGGGAAAATGCGGTAATTACATTGCTGCATAAAAAAGGAGACATAACAAAGCTGGAAAATTACCGACCCATAAGCCTATTGTCAACACTCTACAAGTTGTTTATGAAAATCATTACGAAGAGGAACACTAACAAGTTCGACTTCTACCAACCTGTTGAACAAGCTGCTTTCAGATCTGGTTTCAGCACAAACGACCATTTGCAGGTGATGAGAACGCTTATTGAGAAGTGTCGTGAATACAACATCGACATAGTCTTGCTATTCATAGACTTCGAAAAAGCTTTCGATTCAGTGGAAACATGGTCGATATTGGACGCATTAGACGAATGTAGAGTAGACTCAAGGTACTCCAACACAATTCGATATGTGTACAAAAATGCTACTTCTTCATGTATAAAACTTCATAAGAGCACGGAGAAATTCAGAATTGGCCGAGGTGTAAGGCAGGGTGACACCATTTCACCGAAATTATTCACGGCGATTCTGCAGAGTATTTTTAGGAAGTTAAACTGGAGTAAAATGGGAATAAAGATAAATGGAGAGTACCTGAGCAATCTCCGCTTCGCTGATGACATTGTACCGATAGCAGCGAATCTAGGTCAGGCTCAGCTTATGCTACAACAGTTAAGTGAAGAGGCGAGCAAAGTTGGCCTCAAGATGAACTTATCGAAAACAAAAGTCATGACCAACATCGGGGACGATAGAGAAATCAAAATTGGTGACACTGTCATTGAACGAGTCGACAGCTATGTATATCTAGGACATAAACTGAAGTTAGGTCTGGACAACCAAACTGCAGAAATAAGACGTAGGATTGGTCTTGCATGGGCAGCGTTCGGAAAACTCAGACTAATTTTCAAAAGCAAAATGAATAATAGTCTGAAACGCAAAGTTTTCGACACTTGTGTCCTTCCAGTGGTCACTTATGGAGCGGAAACGTTAACTTTAACAAAAGCATCCGAAGATAAATTGAGAGTGACACAAAGAGCCATGGAACGGAGTATGCTCGGAATAACACTCAGAGACAGAATGACGAATCAATGGATTCGACAACAAACCAGGGTCGTTGATGTCATGGAAAGAATAGCATCTCTGAAATGGAGCTGGGCGGGACATATTGCAAGAAGGACAGACGAACGTTGGACCAAAAAGATCATGAACTGGCGACCATATAAAAGACGAGCTATAGGTAGACCACCAGAGAGATGGACAAACGGAATTAAGAATATTGCAGGTACAAACTGGCAGCAAATGGCAATGGATCGTACGAAATGGAAAGAAGTTGGAGAGGCCTACATCCAGCAGTGGATAGAAACAGGCTGAAAAAGAAGAAATGATTGATAAAATGACTCGACACAATATTATTTGATTCATTTGATGAGCTCTAGTTGTACTTCAAAAACTTATAAAACAATGTCTAAAATAACTACTTTACGAAACCGGACAGTTGTTTTTACGGTACAATTCATTTTTTTTTGCAAATTTCACCAATCCACAATTTTGATATTTCGACCGCGTGTCGATTAAAATCGTCCATGAGTTGATTATAATCGTAAATTTCGCCATTACAGCTGTTCCCATTTCTATATCAGATCAAATTACCATATTCTGGTTCTGGTTATTCGACATAATTTAATAAGAATAGGGGGAAAAGCAAGGTGTAGATAGCCATGGACTGTGATATAAGTGAGTAACTGTTTGAAAACAAACTTATAATATTACGGTTTTGCACGGTTCAGATTAAAATAAACACTGAAAATTGTCGACATAGGAAATTCACCGGAAGTGTGGGTCCCGTAATTTTCGTGATCCGCTGACCATTTGCATTACCTTCAGTGTTTATATACTTTTCATGCTTCGATGCCTAAAGTGCATGAAAAATTACATGTGTATCTGTCTGGGACGATTGATTTTTGGCAATTTCGCTTGTACAATCCGCGAAATTACCTAAAATCAATCGTACAAACAAGGTACACAAATAACTATTGGTTTCACATCAACTAAATGATAATTGAAATATGCAATCTGCATATCATAGGTCAATCAGCTCAATAAGGCAAAAGGCAAAAATTCACGTTCCATATATTATTAGAGAATTGTACAGTGTTTCATGATTTAAATTCAATTTTACTAGATTTAGTCTATTTTTGATTATAGGAATTCTGACTAACCCCTTGTTTGGTGATTTTCGAAGCCTCCGACAATTTGTTTTCGTAAAATATTGTTAATTTCTTGAATTGTGAACTAACTTTGTCTTACCGAATTTCGAGTATACATTATAAATACGGAAATATTCCTTAGATTCCGCAGGAACCCTAAGGTCATCAGAAAGATCTCCAATATCTGAAGACTTAAACAATTCGTGTTATAAGCAAAACTGGGAGTCTAGCGGGTCTAGTGTAGACGATCTCCAACTAACATCGAAAAGCCATTAACTAAACTGTTCCACTAAGAATAGGTCGGACATTTGCCTAACCATCAATCAAACCGTCCCCAATCAATCGCGAAAAATCCATATTCTCTACAATAATACAATTACTAATGGTTTAACCATTTATTGTTATTTAATTTATTGTTTATTATTTATTTCGATTGTCCATCTTCTGTCGGCAAATTGGGCACTCCTCTTTATTTCGCAACGCCGCCAATAAACATTCACCGCAAAATAGGTGTCCACAAACGGTCGCCACTGGATTCTTGTATGTCGATTCAAGGCAGAGAGGACATTCGTCGCTTGAACCATTAGTGTAAACCCATTGCAGCTGCCCAATAGACTGCGTCCATCCACAGAGACATTCATTGAAGGTTAAAATCTGCGTCCACAAACATTTTGCACAATAAATATGTCCGCAAGTAGTAAGCTCCAGTCTTTCCGCCGGCAGGAGACACAATGAGCAAATTTGGAGCAAATTTGACTTTTAACGATTAAAACGCTGAAGAAAACGAATTGATTTTCCGTATATTCCTCCTACAATATTTGGAAGAGTCGAATGAAATGTTTGAATTTCAAGGCACTCTAACATCGTTGAAATAGAAAAATTTTACAGGTGAAAGACGAGAAGGAATCAGAAACGTAGGCCTTTTCATGTAATTGCATGACAAACTCCCACTGACAAACTTACTGTCTTGTGAACGGATACGGTGGAAACAACTGATGATGCAGTCCTATACTGTTCTCAGACCGCCGGCGTATTTGGAGGTCGAAACAGCGTCTTTGCTTCTTTTTTTCACTTTACGTGAACATTTCTGTAAAAGGGAAGAGCTAGAGCTCTGTTTGTTTGCTTTGATTTTCTTTTAGCGATTTACCAATTTATGATAGGCATTCCAGGGTATTTTACAAATTGTTATTAATGCTGAAAACAAACGAGACATTGAAAACGTGTTTTGATCCTAGTTTTCATTGACAAATGCAGCAATTGTAATTCTTGATAGAGAAATTTCTAATGCTCAAAACAAACGAGGCATTGAAAACGTGTTTTGGTCCTAGTTTTCATTGACAGATGCAGCAGTCGCGATTTTGAATAGAAAAAGTTCTAACTTCATTTGACAGTTTCGAAAATTTCGTCATGAAAAATAGGACCAAAACACGTTTTCAATGCCTCGTTTGTTTTGAGCATAACTTCATTTGACAGTTGCGACAATTTCGTCATGAAAACAAACATGTTGTGAATGTCTCGTTTGTTTTCAGCATAAGATAGAAACGTTTTTCTCCTCCAACACCAATTTCGTTCCAATTTCTCTTTGCAGTGCTACTAGCAAGAACGTTAATAAAGTTGACTTGAAGAAGCGTGAGAAAAAATGGAACAAATATTTTAGATCAACCACGCTTTCCGCATAGTTGTTGTTTTTTCCGCATGTTGATCGTTTCAAAATAAAAAGGCGCCTCGTTGTCCAATTTTATCAGACCTAACATCGCAGATTCCTAGTAAACTTATTGGGCCATATCACCGACATCTCATTCAACATCAGATACTTACCAAACATCTCAATATTTTCATGAAGCATAACGTAACAACGACATCTCACACAATGAGACATCCCAGACATGCGATATCCCACACATTGTTTTCGTTAGCAATGAAATGCATTCCAAAGTGTGCTTGTGAGATAGACTGGATTGAAATTTCCGTGCGCAAAAATTAAATGTGTTGAGTGTGCTAGAACCCACGGCACTTCCTGGACATCTTCAATATCTCATATTCAGATACATGATTTCAGATACTCATTACACATTAGGGTGGGTCGATTTTTCCAATTTGAAAATCCACAACCAGTAGGGTGTGTGGCTTGAAGAGACGAATCGATCTGCATCATTAGTTTTTGATGTCCGATTACTTTTGAATATCCCATCACAACTTTTACGAGTTCAGCCCCTTACTTAGTTTTGAGATTTTTTTAAATTCTTTTTTTCGTTGGATTCTCTTTAAATAAGTAAGTTTAAGACTTGTAATGATAATAAGAAACTAAGCGAAGCTTTTTGAAAAAAAATGTGCGAAATTGGCACACTTGTTCCACAATTTTCACATAAAAGTTCATAATTTCCACACACAAAATCCATTTAGATTCATAGTTTCGGTTTTTGTTGCTTTCTTGCAAAGAAAAAATAAAGTAAATAAATAACAGAACTCAACAAATAGTGTGAGTGAGGAGAGTGAGTGGTCCCACTTGATCACATCTTTTTTCGAAACTCCTGTCGCGTAGCAAATATTGGTCCGATTGAAAAACTAATTACTGTTCCGGAGTCCTGAGGTCGTATGCTAGACGCTAACACTTTATTTGACTAAAATCCTCCGTGGAAAATTTAATAAGTTTTCTCTTGATATTACTAACATTGGATCTATTGTAACGACATTGTAGCGAAGCATTTTCCTATTGATAAGGTAAAAGAATAGTAGAAGATAAAAAATGACTGCCGTAGTACCGCTCCAGATGCTGTTCCACCTGTAGAGCCCCAGAAAGACGGAAAAAATCTGCATTTTGGCATCAACTTTTTTTTCAAGACTTCTGTAGGCTTGCAGCACAAAAGTACTGGGTTATTTATGTGTGAAGCGATAGTGGGTGAGGCCATCTACAATTGCCCAGCACCCAGCACATACACCGATGCTGCAGAGAAGGCGGACTCTCCGAAGATCTGCTATATTTTAGTCATAACTCTCGTGGATCTACTCGCACCAAGCAGTGCGTATACTCTAAATGTAGGTCTTTCAAAGGCCGATATTCGTACAACATTACAATGATTTAAAATAATTTTTTCTTGAGTTATTGCCGAAAAACTGTTTTGGTACCCTCTGACATGTCTTGTCTTTACTTTTGAACGTTTTTCACAGAAAATATTTTTTTGAAAGATACATGTTTGCTAGTATTGAATGACAAGTCCAACGAGGTATCACTCATTAAAATCGGAGACCGCTTGTTCCCAAAGTTAATAAAATCACCTGAACTTTTGGTGGTATGACTCCTAACTAAAAAATTTCCAATGACTCACTTTTATTTTCGTCTGCTAACAAGTCATCATTCGCCTGGCTTGTACGCAGGGACTATTTTTGAGAAATCGGATTTCTCAAAACTCTCAAATTTCTTAAAAATGTCTCAAATTTTTTAAAGCTATAAAAGCATGTTTCAACAATGTACTATTTGTTGAGTTCTGTTATTTATTTACTTTATTTTTTCTTTGCAAGAAAGCAACAAAAACCGAAACTATGAATCTAAATGGATTTTGTGTGTGGAAATTATGAACTTTTATGTGAAAATTGTGGAACAAGTGTGCCAATTTCGCACATTTTTTTTCAAAAAGCTTCGCTTAGTTTCTTATTATCATTACAAGTCTTAAACTTACTTATTTAAAGAGAATCCAACGAAAAAAAGAATTTAAAAAAATCTCAAAACTAAGTAAGGGGCTGAACTCGTAAAAGTTGTGATGGGATATTCAAAAGTAATCGGACATCAAAAACTAATGATGCAGATCGATTCGTCTCTTCAAGCCACACACCCTACTGGTTGTGGATTTTCAAATTGGAAAAATCGACCCACCCTATTACACATCATAGACATGACGTCAATATCCTAATCCTATACATATCTCAAACATCATCAGCGTCTTAAGATGTCTGATATCTTTGCACAGCTGAAGGAAACTCTTGTCATGTTTCAAAATTTTTCGAGTGAATAATTACACATCTAGAGCCTAATAAAGTACTTCGCACTCGATGTCATAAATAACTATTGAATCATGTGAATTTTGTACGATTATTACAATGTTTACATTTAATTAAGAATCATGATAATGAGGCACATAAAGGAGGATAACATAAAATTGGAGTGATTAATGAGCGGCATTTCTGGATGGGTTGGTCAGATGAATGAAAGTCTTTCAACATTTCGTTAAGTTGGAACGTAGGTGACAATGACAAACTGGTGCACTGAAATAAAAACATAGCTAACGCCAACCCGTACGAAACACCTATTCGTATCAAAAGCCTTCAAGAGGGTACAAGGGTTTAGCTGTGGACATAAACCAAATACTATGGCGCCACCTCGTTTAATTCAAATGAAATGCTCATTGTGTCTTCAATAACAAAAGAATCTGGAACATCGAAGACGGCCACCATAGAAATACTGTGAAAACAAGATGGCCGTCGTCGTAGAAGAATTTTTAATTTTACTTAATTTCGTCAAAACAAAAAGGATTTTTAAAAAAGGAAAACATATTTTCGTGGTCAGCGACATAAGGAACGGTTTTGATATAGCAACTTATATGATTATTTTCGATTTACTGCCGAAAAAATGTACCTAAAGTGGAAAAAAAATTTGCCTTGCAGAAGTGTTTTAATTGTAAAAAATAGTTGTGAAAATCAAGTAATTTCATAAATGCGAAAACACATTTCTGTTAAGTAAGGTTCAAATGAACCGTTAATCCTCTTTTTGCTGTATTCCATCTCTTGAATCCTGAGAATTATGTTCCTAAACATGCCCTATTTTTCGCGCAATTTTGGTTCTTGTCCGAAGCTAAACCCTTGTACCCTCTTTATGTGAAACTCTTCATTTCTCTTACTTCATTTTCTTCTCTACTGAAAAGCTATTCGCCCTTTAATATCATTCACATTATCCCCTCTTTGCCTTGTTAGCATATACAAATAAATTGCCGGAGGCAATATAGACAGCCCCGTACGAAGTCACAGATGAATATGCTATTATATAGCTCTATATGCCTGTATATAGCTGTATATAGACCCTAGTTCGTCCGTCGCCCTACTCTTACCGTAAGCCTACTGCGCCCGTAAACGTCGGTAAAGCCAAATTCTTATGAAATGTTTACATCTTAAAAATTGCGCATATCGCAATTAAGAAGCCCCGTACGACATTCCTTTCAAATGTAACACAAATTTCGAATTGACCTAAAATTTTCTCAGTCCAAGGATCCAAACTTACATTTTTTTCAACAATTAACCTATATTACCTATAAATAAACAATTTACTGATAAATATGCTAGTATATAGCTCAAAATAACTATTCATATCGTTTAATAGCTCAATATATTTATAGATAGATATCCATATTTGGGATGATTGAAACATCCCACACACATAACCAGTCACTTCCCACTGATCAGTGACTTTGTAATTGTCATTTTCACCGATTTATATCGTTTTTACAAAAATCCAAAATAACGGCCGACTGACATTTTGTTAGGAGGTGGAAAGTAGTACGGCTGCTTTACATTCGTTAGTACCTTTCAAACAAAAAAAAAATTCATGAAATTCGGTCAAAGTTTACTCGAGATATTAACAAACGAGCCATCAGAACAGTCGGAGCGTTTGCTGCGACTAGGTCCCGTACAAACCCGTATATCTATTGCGTACGTGACCCTAGTGCGTCTGTCACCCTACTTTGACCGTAAGCCTATTCCGCCCGTTAGTGTAGTTAAAGTAAAATTATTATGAAATGTGTACATCTTAGAAATAGGGCCTAGTATCGGCCTCAGTCCGAGGACTCAAATTTAAAAATTTTTTCAAATACATTCTATTAGGCCTTTGATAACCTACAAAATGAAACAAAAATTACGAAAAACAGATGAAATTTACTCGAGTTCTATGTAAAATACATAAAGGGCCCTAGTAGCGGCCTTAGTCCAAGGACCCAAATTAAAAAAAATTTTCAACTACATTCTATTCGGCTTTCGATTATCCAAATGAAACAAAAATTACGTAAAACGGATGAAATTGGCTCTAGTTATATGTAAAATACACATAGGGCCCTGGTACCGGCCTTAGTGCAAGGACCCAAATTTAAAAAATTTTTCGACTACATTCTATTCGGCCTTCGGTTATCCTTCCAAATCAAACAAAAATTAGGAAAAACGGATTAAATTTACTCGACTTATATGCAAAATACACATAGTCACGTCGATATCTTGAGTAAATCAAATCCGATTTCAATTTTTTTTCTGAAAAATAGTCGAAATAGTGAGGCTTAGTTCGAAGATGGGCATATTCGGGTCGGCCCTTCGTGACTTAGGGCCACCTAAGTGATTTAAGGTCTATTGTATAGCAAAATAAACGATGGAAATGTAAATGACACGGCAAATGATAGGTATTGTCAATACCAATCCAGGAAAAAAAAGTTTTTTTTAAATCGGGTGAGTGGACCGTGAGTTAGGGCCTTAGAAGTAAAAGGCTACTAGGCCCTATGTGTATTTTGCATACAACTCGAGTAAATTTCATCTGTTTTTCGTAATTTTTGTTTTATTTGTAAGGTAATCGAAGGCCGAATAGAATGTAGTTGAAAAAAAATTTAAATTTGGGTCCACGGACTAAGGCCGATACTAGGCCCTATGTGTATTTATACACAATAAATTAAAATTTTAGGGCGATTTGAAATTTTTGTTTCATTTGAAAAGAACGTCGTACGGGGCTTCGTAATTGCGCTATGCGCAATTTCTAAGATGTACAGATTTCATGATAATTTTACTTTAACTACATTAACCGGCGCAATAGGCTTACGGTCAAAGTTGGGTGACAGATGCACTAGGGTCACGTACGCAATAGATATACGGGTTTTTACGGGGCTCAGTCGCAGCAAACGCACCGACTGTTCTTATGGCTCGTTTCTTTTTTAGGGGGGTCGAACTAGCGTCACAAACCTCCGCTATCGCTTCGGTTTATGATTACGTCCAAAATTTTTAAATCTAGCTAGAGCGTAACGTTTCTGTTTGTCGCCGTTGCCCTCAATTTGATTTCCAATCAATTAATTATTCAATAACGAGATAATTTCGATAATTGAGTGTATTCACAGTCGCATTGTATTCTACAATTCACCCTTTCTGGGTGGTTAATAAATGGTTAATAAATATATTCGCTTTACAGCAGTTGTTAGTTTTACATCGCAAGAGTTACGAGAGACCCCAGTTCAATGATAGCAAAGACGATAACTATGAGCCTCCTGCCGATGGCGGTTTGGTGTCAGTACACCGATGGTGTACAACTTATCAATCGATTGAATAATTTCTGTCCTTTCGACCACAACATATTCTTTATGGACTCTGCAATTGATATCGATCGTTGGTTTTCATCGCCGGGACTCAGTTCCGGAAAGCATGCGGTGAACTACTCCCCCCCACAGACAGTTTTCACATTTGACGACTTGTCGCATAGTGATTTGAACTCTGCAGAAAAGTTTATTGGTATCCCCAGCAAAAATCAATTTCTGGCTGTTGTGGTCGAACATTTAAAATTTGAAAATGGCTCTCAACTGCTAGATCAGATCGAAAACGTTCGGAAGCTTGACGTTAACGTGAAAGTAGGCGTGTTTTTCACTCGCAACCTCACTTCGTTATACGTCGTAGAGCAATTATTCCATTGGAGCTGGACAGCTGGCATCGCGAACATTTTTGTCGCGTTCCGCTTAAATACTGTTTTTACATTTAACGTTTTCACGTACAATCCTTACGGTTCATTCGACTTGTTTAATGTCACCAGTAGTGAGTTTTGCGGCGACTATTTCCCCGACAAGGTGCCCAACTACCACTTACATGCACTTCGTTTTGCAGTAATTTCTGACTTTCCCTTATCGGTAATCGAGATCGCATTTTGGCACACCGTTCTTCGTGTTTTCAACGCTTCGAAGTCGACGATTTATATGAGCTCTGCAAAATTCCGGCTTGCAGGTAAGCAAAAGCAACATGGATTGATGTACGTTAACGAGGGAGTGTATACGGGAGGACCACTGTATCCACATCGACAGTTTTTGAGAGTGATTGTGGTTCCTCATTCTCAGCCATATTCTGGTTTCCTGGCATATTTACAAAATAAAACGTGGCTGCGCCTTATGGTTTACACTGTGATAGTGATAGTGATGTCCACAGTTATACTGACCGTTTCTAGATATTTACGGCGAAAGAAACTTTTGCTGTTCCAATGTATTTTCGACGTAATCAATCTATTGTTTAATGACAACTCAGGCATCCGATACCAAAATCTTTACCGTACCGATGTTTATATCATTCTACCCTTGACGTTCATTGGGTTGATTGTGATGAACGGCATTGTGTCGCTCTTTCAGAGTTACCTCACATCACCGATTTACCAGCCGCAAATTAATACGGTTGACGAGCTGTACAGATCGTCCATTCCGATTCTAGCTGATGAACTCGATTGGAAAGATACGACTATTGAAGTGTTGGAAGATATGACAAATTATGGTGGATGGAACAGCAGAGTTCATGCAATCGATTGGTTGAAATTGTCGCTTGAAGTGGAGGCATTTAACAAATCCATCGCATTTGTTTTCCATGGCGACAATGCTGACGTTCTGACTGAAGTTCAAAAACGATTGGGATTGAAGGCATACCATATCTTAAGTGACATTTTCATAGTTCGAAATTTAATTTCGTACCAGGTGTATGAGACATGTCCACTCGTTGAGTCTATAAACGACATCATTCATCGCATGAAAGATGCCGGGCTGATCGATCGATGGATCAAACTTCGTAATGACATAGCTATTAAAAATGCATGGAAAAGAGGTCTGCAATTGAAATTCGATAACGATGTGAACATCGAACAATTTCCTGTGCCGACTGTGGTTTGGTACGGTTTGGTTGCAAGCATAGTTGTCTTTGTGTGCGAAATAATTTGGACCAAAAGACACGATTGTCGGCGTAAGATTATTGCGATTTTTGCACGCTTACAAATTCTTGGAAAGCAAAAATTAACAAAATTAACAAAATTACGGAAGTGAATGTTGCGTTGGCAATTGTTTATTGTATTAGCACAGTGTTCGATGAATGATAAAGTGGCACAACTGATATTTTGCGTCATAAGTCCAGAACGGGTGGCGGCTCTTAACGATGACAGTACTTTTTATGAAGGTCTGTCAAAGCCTTTCCTACAAAATTTCAACTTTTAGAAACATGTCTATCTCGAGCTATCACAAAAAACTGTTTTCACCACCCTTTGACATGCTAATGGAATGGAAAACTAACTGAAAAAGTAAAAGATACCTATTTATCAGAATTGAAATACGATTCAAACGACCTATAGCCTGCTCGGATCGCCGAACCATTGTATTTATTTACGCCAAAATTGGTTCAAGTTCATGCGATATCACTCTTAACGTAAGTTGAGTGAACCTCCGGGGAATCAGTTTTAAGGGTTATGTCAATCAAGGTTCTGAAAGAAAAGGTTATGCAATTTACGGAGGCGATTGACATTGAAAAAACCGACATCGCAGAATGTAAGTAAACTCATCTTAGAGCCAAACCAAATCGAAACTTTCTGTCGTTAAGTCACAGTTTTGACATTAACATTTTTGGCGTGTCATTTGAAAAATTTCATGATAACCTCAATTCAAAACGTGAACTGCATACAAAACTTGTCTTTAAACAATTAATTTTGAATAATGTTACAACATTACAGTGGAAGGCATTCATATTTGTGCTTAAATTTGATTCAGCTGATCGACCAGCTGGTCCATGTAAACAAACAAACTTTGCCAGTTTTAAAATTGAGAGTAGATGAAAATGGCAACGGTGGTTTGTTTTATATCATTGACAAAGGAATGAGAAGAGTCGCATGCAATTCGAATGTATTAGTAACAACGGGCTAACATTTGTTTCGATCCGACTTCGATTCATTTTATGTTAAATTAAAATCTTTAGCCGATTTAGGAAAATAGTAAATTATTGTCGACGTACAGGAAAGTCTGATGGAACAATTCATCCACTAAAAATTAACAATATCGCACTAATTTACTATTTTCCTAAATCGGCTAAAGATTTTAATTTAACATTAAACATTCATTAGTCAACAAGAATATGTGGCTGCCCAAAGACTGGAAGCAGATATTTCTCTTTTCGAGGTACTTCTAACGAACTATAGAAGGGAAGTGTACCCACATCGACAGGCAACTTTGATGATGATAGTTCCTCACTCCCAGCCGTACTCTGACTTCGTGGCATACTTACGAAATGGAACGTGGACGCAAATCATTGTTTTCGCTTTTATTCTGATTGCAACGGCATCGCTTCTACTCACCGCTTCTGGCTATTTGCAGAAAAAGAACATTTTGTTGTTCCAATGCGTTGCTGACGTCATAAATCTCTTGATGAACAATAATACAGCCATCAGATATGGACATCTGAATCGGGCAGACGGTTTCGTAATTGTACCCTTGACCTTCGCAGGACTAATTGTGATGAACGGCATTGTGTCGCTCTTCCAAAGTTACGTCACGTCGCCAATTTTCCAACCACAAATAAACACTCTTCAAGATCTGTTCAAATCCTCCGTTCCCATTGTAGCTAATGAAATCGATTGGAAGGACAGAACTACTGAAATGTTGGAGGATATGACGAAGTATGGTGGATGGAGTGAAAAAATTCATGGAATTGATCTGGACGAACTACAAATTGAAAAGCAAACATTCAACAATTCCATAGCCTTTCTCATGTACGACGATGAGGTACCAATATATTTGGAAGTGCAGAGACGGTTGGCATTGAAAGTGTATCATGTGTTGAGCGAACGATATGTTCGTAGATATCTGGTATCGTTTGCAATCAGTTCGGAATTTCCTTTCACTGAACACGTCAACCACATAACGCACCAGTTGAACGGTGCAGGATTGATTGATAGATGGATCGAAGAAGACAATAAAAATTTGTTGAACAATATGTGGCACAGATATCTCAATAATCAACTCAGGAACAGCAAACACACGGTCATGGGTCAGTTTTCTATACCAACTGTTGTTTGGTGTGGCTGGATTGCCAGCTCAATTCTTTTTGTTTGCGAAATTATTTGGAACGAAGTGAAGAGGCGCAAGTTCATTGTTTGAAAACAAAACTTTCGTCCAAACAAATGGGGCATTCGGAGTTAGGCGAGTTAGGCTTTTCCAAAATCTTCAACCAGCCATTAAATATTCGATTCAACAAAGGCTCAACTGTGTTTTATACCGAAAATAGAGACAAAAATAAAATTTATCTTGGAAGGTCGAAGCTAATTTTCTTTTGCGGAAAAGTGTGAAACTCGGATGGTATACTCGTGGAATTTTGAAAACCAACACATTTTCTGTTTCGTGGTTTACTGGTTTTTTTTAAATGAATTTTGCATGTATTTTTATATGGAGAAATCAGAAACTCAAGTAAAACACAGAAACAGAAAATGTGTCGGTTTTCAAAATTCCGTTCGTATACTGCATAGTTTTCTTATACTTTGCAGTCATATTTTTATTGTAATGCCTCACTCGATATAAAGAAAACGTCGGCGTGGGGTAATTTGGCACACCATACAAAATGTCTGGCACACGGACATTTTTGTTGAATTTAGGAATTCATATTTCAATGCTGTTCATATGTACATGTCGGTCTAGTCTAGTCATTGTATGTAGTCATAAGAACACCTGTCAATAAACGTCCTTCTTGTTAGTGACCGTCGTCAAGAGTACACGTATAAACAACAATTTTATTAATCACGTATTTTTATTTCGCTGTGGACAAACTCCGTTTTCCAACAGGTTATGGGCCCAGTTTACGCGAAGAAAAGATACAAAAAAAGGACATAAGCCGCAGATTGTGTTAAATTTGTTTTGGAGCACCGATGATGCTACGTTTTGGAGACATTATTGCCGGATATACATTGTGAATCATCTGGATTCAAAGATGAAAAAGGATGGAAATCACGTTGGAATCACCTGGTTCTCGGGAAAAGCAAAAATCGATCATGAGCAACATTGAGGCTATGTGTGAAATGAACAATCGACTAACAAGACAAACTGAATTCATTTGATCCTTTGGTACAATTCACGGTCGAAATCCAAAAAGGCGACAAGTCAATCGAATTCCTAGATACCACTGTCTTCAACTGTGACGGCCGAATTAAAACAAAATGGTTTCACAAACCGATCGCTTCAAATAGACTTCTCAACTTCTACTCAAGCCACCCGAGAAATATGGTGTTGAACACAGCCACAGCTTTCATAAAACGAGTTTTTTGTCTGAGACATTCGTCGTTCCACAACGAAAACAGAGACACAATCAAACGCATCCTGAAGAAGAACAATTTTCCGGACAAACTGGCAGAGGAGCTCATTCGGAAAGTACATAGTTCCAAACAGCGATCCAATCCACTGAATATGGTGAGTTACCCTTTCATTGATGTAACCGTTGATAACACGAACAATCGCGAAGATGAATCGTTGAACCGTACTCTCAACGTTTCTGAAATTTGGAACAAAACGAACGCTAGTGCGGATGACCTGAATGACAACTCCACCATGGTTAACCAAAGAAAAAGCTTTATGGGAATGACGTATGTGGCTGGCTTGTCGGAAAAACTATCGAAATCGATCATCAGAACAGTACCAAATCTGACTATTGCTCCGAGACCTGTGTGTAAAGTTGGTGAAATTTTCACTGAGCTGAAGGACAAAATTCCTACTGAACAACAATCATTTGTGGTGTACAGGGTTAGGTGTCAGGTTTGTGGAAAGTTTTACATTGGCGAAACCACATGGTGTTTGTGCGATAGATTCAAAACTCACGATGAGTCGGATGTAAAAAACATGACCAGGAACCCCAACAAAACTGCTCTGGTTAAACATGTGTTTGATACCGGACCAACACATCACCAATTTGATTTTGAAAGGAAAGAAATTTTAAAGAAAGTTCGCAAAAAGGAGTCCTTAAAATCCATGAGGCTAACCAGATCATTTTACATGACAACCAAACAGTGAATTTCAAATCTGACGCAGCGCACATAACACCGGTCTTCTACAACATCATAAAAAAATAACTCAAAAATTCCAATTGTAAACCCTCAGCAAATTACTTCCTTTATCAACCTGCATAATGGAACAGATGTTTGGACTGATGACACTCCAAGTGTTATCAACAACAACAATAACAAACGCAATACGAGAACCAGGTATAACCTGAGAAATAGAGACAATTTAGTGCAATTATTGTAATATTTACGTAAGTTTAAGAATTCCACGGAATAATTGTTAAGTGAAACTAAGTTTATTGTAATTTTCATTGTTTAGCCATGAATATGACTGGTCAAACGGTCGAATGCACGGGACAATAAATTACTTTTGATAAACAAGAGTTTCATTCGGTTTGGGTTACAAGCTACAGAGGGATTCTTTTGAATTTCGACTGACCGAAATCGGCGCTATTTTTTCCGGGACTTTTTTATATATGCCTAGTTAGGCCTTGGTGCCTAGGCCCCAAAACCAGTCTCAGATATTTTTGATCTTCCATACCTGGCTGGTTGTAAGTGGCCAAAAGTCGAAAAATGAGGTTTCGTAGTTCGGATTTCATTTCCGTAAGGTGGCGAGGACACGGGCGTGTATGGGTTCGTTGGAAAGCTGAGGTCAAGTACTCCTGGGGCAAATATTAACTTCATAAAATTTGCTGATAATCGGCCGAAAATATGACTTCTGGAAAATTTCTCAGAATCGATGGAACCTCCGTGAACTTTAATGAGAGCTGTGACCTCACTAATGCAATTATTTGATTAAATTATTACTTATTATGAATGTGGAAGGCCTCAGCTTTACAGCGATACGCATATTTACTAGTTTGGCGGAGTGAAACACACAGTTTTCATCTGTTACGTACTACGTAATACGTAGTCACGTACCAAACTACTAAATATGGATATCGGTGTAAAGCTGAGGTCCTCCACATTCATAATAAGTAATAATTTAATCAAATAATTGCATTAGTGAGGTCACAACTCTCATCAAAGTTCACGGAGGTTCCATCGATTCTGAGAAATTTTCCGGAAGTCATATTTTCGGCCGATTATCAGCAAATTTTATGAAGTTAATATTTGCCCCAGGAGTACTTGACCTCAGCTTTCCAACGAACCCATACACACCCGTGTCCTCGCCACCTTACGGAAATGAAATCCGAACTACGAAACCTCATTTTTCGACTTTTGGCCACTTACAACCAGCCAGGTATGGAAGATCAAAAATGTCTGAGACTGGTTTTGGGGCCTAGGCACCAAGGCCTAACTAGGCATATATAAAAAGTCCCGGAAAAAATAGCGCCGATTTCGGTCAGTCGAAATTCAAAAGAATCCCTCACACAATCAACAAGAAATTGAAGTATACATGACCAGCAATACAACGAACTAGTAAATCGACTATCAATGGCCACATTGGTGAAGACAATTCAACTGGATATCTGTGTAAAACGGTGAGACGTTTGAAGTAAATCGTTTTGGCAAATTGGTCGTTTGTACCTGTACGCATTGGAATGGAAATTGGGCCGAAACAGATTGTGTCGTTTCAAGGAGCGGAATGGATCGTTGGAGAAATTTATGGGCGATGGGCGTCATGTTGGAGTGTAATTCTGCGATGGAGGGCTGTCACGTTTCATCAGCTATGTAAATCGATTAAATTTCGTCGCGTGTTTGAGGACAAAATATCGATATTGGCGGTTACATCGTGTGCCAGGAAGTCAGAAACATTGGAGTTATCTGAGACGATTCATTGTGTGTCTGCGTTTGGAGGTGAATCATTTGGTTAAAGAAGGGAAGTATTCGGTCGTATGAATCACTGGAGAAATGACCAATGGCGTCTTTGATTGTAACGATCATTAGATCAAAATACACGACAAGGGAGAGGGCCTTGAGAACAACAACATTGCATCGAACATGGAGGGTGCAGAAGACACTGAAGACATTGAGCACCGAATTATGGAAATTGAGAGAACGATAATCGATGCGATGGAAACGAGCAATTGGATTTGCAACCAAAAATCAGTGTCTCACGCATCGTGAGTTTGAGTCAATCGAATCGAGAACAAAAAGAAAACTATGAGCCAAAGAAGGTGCGTTTTTTCGTGGATGCATTTCGGAAGCGAAAATAAGGCACAAAGAAGTGAACAGAGAGTTACATGTTTTCGATTGAACTGACGGAATTTTGTATGTTTTTTGATGTTCGTGCGACATTTTTTCACAAAGTTTTAAATTTTGTTAAGTTTTTTTGCTGAATTTTAAACAGTGCAAGCTTAAAGTAGTTTTCAATTCAAGAAGAGTTTTGTTTTATCTGAAGTTTATTGTGTAATTGAAATATTCATTCAGGGAGAGTGTTTAATTTAGGAATTCATATTTCAATGCTGTTCATATGTACATGTCGATCTAGTCTAGTCATTGTATGTAGGCATAAGAACACCTGTCAATAAACGTCTTTCTTGTTTGTGACTGTCGTCAAGAGTACACGTCTTGAAAACTCCGTTTTCCAACAAATTTCTTACTAAAATAGGCTTGATGTGCCAATAATGAAATATTACACAAAATTGGAATTTGTGTAGAGTATTTCGAGGGTTTAAGAATACTAAAATTTAGAATTTCTGTGCCAAAATTGAAATGTGTGTGCCAACCAGCAAAACGTGTGTTATAAGTGCTGGAAAGTGTTTTCCGGTACATTTCAAGTTCAATTATCTCTGAATACGAGAGATTGGAATAGAATAAATCGTTTTGTCGATTCATTTTCTAAAAGGAAGAATTTGCTATAGTAAAGTAAGTTGACATTCGGACGAGCAAGTAACCTTCCTGACTTCAGCATTGTTGTCGACAATGAGGAGATCAAACGAGTGCGGTCGTACAAATATCTCGGATTAGTTCTCGATGAAAATCTGACCTTCGATAAACATGTCGACCACGTTAAGAAAATGATTCGGCCTTTATCCCGCTTATGTGGAGGAAAGGCAAGTTCATTCCGGCTGACAAACGTAAACAACTATACTCCTATGTTCAAACCACTTGTCCTACATGATGCTGCCAATATACAGTCTAGGCAACAAGACTAAACTCAATGAACTACAAACTCTCCAGAACGGCTGCATTAAGGCGCTATTTCGACTGCACAAGAGAACCTCCACGACCTATCTCTACAGCACCAGCATACTTCCGCTCGGACAACTAGCTGTTGTTGATGGAGTAACGCATCTCCACAAAATGATTAAAATGATGACAAAGCATAGTTTTGACATTAGACTCAACCATACCGTTTATCAACGCTCCTCGGGAAGAATGAGTCAAGTCTATGATTGGCAACTTCATCCTTCGCTACGACAGTCAATCAACGAATACAATAGACTTAATTCCGAGCTGCGACAGAGCAATAACGTTGATATTTTTCGATCGAAGGTGAAGCTTAATGTGATGAGTGAAAGGGATGAGTTTGGACCGGTGTCGCCTTATTATTTTATACACTGAGAACGATGACTTAAACTGTGATGTGACCTCAGTCACAATGCTTCTTTCTTTTTTGTTTCTGTTAAACCTATTTAATCCTATATGACCTGTGATATCATCATCAAATGAGTAATGACGTAATGTAATCTTTCTATTGTAAGAAAATTGGTTAATCTGAGCCCTATTTTGTACTTCACAGTAGTATAAAAAGAAGTGATAATAAAGAATTATTTAAGAAGAAAAAGTTGAACAAATCCCTTTTTCGACATGTTTCGTAGAAGGAAGAATTCTCTATGGTTGAACAAATCGCGTTTTAGTGGTTGGCACACGTATTCTATTTTTGTCACCCTCGAAATACTCTGAAAACGAGCCATCAGAACAGTCGGAGCGTTTGCTGCGACTGAGCCCCGTACAAACCCGCATATCTATTGCGTGCGTGACCCTAGTGCGTCTGTCACCCTACTTTGACCGTAAGCCTATGCGCCGGTTAAAGTAGTTAAAGTAAAATTATTATGTAATGTGTACATCTTAGAAATTGCGCATAGCGCAATTACGAAGCCCCGTACGACGTTCCTTTCAAATAAAACAAAAATTTCAAATAGCCCTAAAATTTTAATTTTTTGAGTATAAATACACATAGGGCCTAGTATCGGCCTCAGTCCGAGGACCCAAATTTTTTTTTTCAACTACATTCTATTCGGCCTTTGATTACCTTCCAAATGAAACAAAAAATACGAAAAACGGATGAAATTTGCTCGAGTTATATGTAAAATACACATAGGGCCCTAGTAGCGGCCTTAGTCCGAGGACCCAAATTTAATTTTTTTTCAACTACATTCTATTCGGCCTTTGATTACCTTCCAAATGAAACAAAAATTACGAAAAACGAATGAAATTTACTCGAGTTCTATGTAAAATACACATAGGGCCCTAGTAGCGGCCTTAGTCCAAGGAACCAATTTTTATTTTTTTTTCAACAACATTCTATTCGGTGTTCGATTATCTTTCAAATGAAACAAAAATTACGAAAAACGGATGAAATTTACTCGAGTTGTATGTAAAATACGCATAGGGCCCTAGTAGCGGCCTTAGTCCGAGGACCCAAATTTATTTTTTTTTTTTCAACAACATTCTATTCGGCCTTTGATTACCTTCCAAATGACACAAAAATTACGAAAAACGAATGAAATTTACTCGAAATGTAAAATACACATAGGGCCCTAGTAGTGGCCTTAGTCCAAAGACCCAAATTTAATTTTTTTTCAACAACTTTCTATTTGGCGTTCGATTACCTTCCAAATGAAACAAAAATTACGGTGTTCAATTACCTTACAAATGAGACAAAACTGAAAATCTGGTGAAATTTGCTCGAGCTATATGCAAAATACACTTAGAGTCGAGGAGCGGGGTTCGATTACCTTCCATATAAGGGGCCGTTCATAATTGACGTCCACTACTTTTGGTAGATTTTAGACCCCCCGTATCCTTCCGTCCAATTCTATCTGTTTCAGTTACCCCCCTATAAAATGACGTCCGTTTTCGTACACCCCCCCCTCTTCAAAACACTAGGGCCGTAGTCCTAGGACCCAAATTTGAAACTTTCTTACCACCATTCTATTCGGTATTGAAATTACCTTCCATATAAGACAATTAGCAAAATTAAATGAGACCGATTTCGGTCTGCTGTTTTTCAGAAGAATCCCTCTAAATGCATTCGTAAACGACTATTGAGTTTGGTCCTACACTAAACTGTTCCTTCAGATCACTGTACAAATTGTCAACTTTATACACCGGCCGCAGACGGGGATGTAGTACTTCATTTGTTTCGTTACTTTTTCAGTCAGATTCGGAATGTAGGCCATGCCAACGAAAACCTTTTTTTCCGGAGCCGTTGTAGAAACTAATTGGCCTGGAACTGTTGTCTGGTTGGTCATTATGGAAGCCTGGGAATCAACAGACAAACTGAGCCTTTCCGGGACCTTGATAGAATAGCCGAACACACCCCAATTGGAAAAGAAGACTTGCTGACAGTGTTACAAATATGTCTCAAACACGTGAACTACTTCGTATTTGAAGGACAGTTCTATCGCCAAAGGAGTGTTTATGAACTCATCCCTGACACCAATTTTGGTTGAACGGGTTATTGAAGACATAGTTGATAAAGCTCTCGAGGAAGTGAACATGAAACCAGACTTTTGGGCTACCTACGTGGATGACCATCTTTTATCCATCCGAAATGGAATGATTGACATCTTGACCAACAAACTCAACTCATTCCACCCGAAAGTCCAATAAATCGTAGAAATTGAGGATGAAACAACGCAATCAATAAATATCCTCGACACAACTGTATTTAATTGATAAGGAAAGGGGCCGTCCGTAAAGGACGTCCGCGCTTAGGGGGGGCTGGGGTGTTAGCCAAAAACGGACACGATGTGACCAGGGGGGAGGGGGTATAATGAAATTCGGACGTCCACTTTATTTCTTGAGTAAAGTTTTCATTAAGGGCGATTTCCGCTATCAATATTTTTCAACTGTCGGAGACGGATTTATTTCAATGTTTTTGACGCTCTATCGCGTCAAGAAAGTTTTATTCGTGCATAGTTAAAATTCAGGGCACCGTTCATAGCAATTTTTCAGACCGCCGAGTAACAATGACAGAGAACAAAAACTTTCGGGAATGGATAGAGCGTGAAAAACTGTTGCTCAAATCCTACAAAAATGTTGATAGCGGAGGTCATTTGGAGTACAGCACCTACAGAAATTTTAACGGTACACTGCAGAAGAAAGAAGGAAAAACGGAACATTTTGAAAAGTTTTACTAAAAATATTTTTGAAGTATCCACAATGCTTATCGTTTTCGGTGCTTCTCTGGTGCACAAGTATAGTACATTTCGGGACAAGCTCTTGATGGGACGGAAACTTCTCTGTTAAATATTGAAGCGTATGACATTTGTCGAAAAACAGAGGGTAAAAAATTTCAACAGACAATAACATTTTTACGAAATTACAATTTCGGATTAGGAATATTAGTTTCGACTGTAATCGGACGTCCTCCGGGGGAGGGGGGTCGTAGAAAACGGACGCAGTGTGACAAGGGGGGAGGGGGATGTCAAAAATATCGTAAAAAACGCGGACGTCCTTTATGAACGGCCCCGAAGCTGATTATGAAATGGTGCTACAAGAGAATCGCGTCGAATCGTCTGTTAAACTTTTATTCATCGCATTCCAAAAACATGATTCTCAACGTTGCCAAAGCGTTCATCAGAAGGTTGAGTAGCCTAACCCACAAATTATTCAAACATGAGTGTATGCAGACAGTCAAGCGAATCCTGATGACAAACAGTTTTCCACCGAAAACGGTCGAACAACTGATCCAACAAGTGAATGGCTTGGCAAACCAACACCCATCGAACCATAGAAAAAAGCTACGCATTTATGGATCAAACGACGATTGTGAACCCAGCACCTCATTGTTACACATACTAAAGTATAAATGCTAACAGGTGTCATAACACAAACGAAAACAAACATTGAAGTGCAAGTACATCGCAGCATCAGTACATTGATATCACAAGTGGCAAACGGTTCTTGAGTTTCCTCGACGTCTTCCTTTGTGAATATACCGAGAAACCATACACTTATACACTCGAGAAATGGTTGTGTTCAAACATGTCTACATGAAAGTTCATGTAATTGTTGAGTACACACACTACTGTGTCAGTGTATTGAGGCTTTTTTTTGCAAAAATTATCAATGAATATTGGAAATTAACGACTTATCAGCGGCGAGTAAAAAACAATGACCACACAAGACGAGATAACGACTCTCCACTCCATGCATGAATAAACTGTAAATAAGATAATGCGACCAACGTAAATTAGTGCAATTGTTCCCAGAAGCCCGAATTGTATCTACTAGTGAAACAGAAAAATCGTTGAAGATGTTTGCCTAAGTGTCTTGTTTCAAAATATTCGATGCTATCTGAAACAACTGATCTGTTGGCAAATCTCATATACCTCAAAGCAAAAAAAATCCAGAGGAGGTAAGTACTCTTAGACTTATATAACGGAAAATCCGCATCCAAGGAGACTGATTTCACACTCATCGACGTACCGAAGGACAAATTGGAAGGCTACGACCTGGATAGAAAAGGGTCTCATCCTGAGATTCGAAACATCACTGACACTCTTAACCATACCGACATTTCCAACCACAATGCTTTCAACATACTGAAACTTTTACACTTTCACATCTAATCACAATGACAATCCTAATCACACTGGCACTTCCACCACCACCTAACACTACCACCCACACTAACACTCCCAATAACACTGACATTCCCAACCTTACTAACACTACACTGACACTCCTAACCACGCTGAGCCCCTTAACCCCACGAATTCTCCCAACCACATTCACAGAATGTTCTACAACTTTTATTTAATTTTAGTAATTCCTTAGAAATCATAATTTTGAATGAATCTTAGTTCCACAGTAACCGTACATCGTAATTCTATTCTATTTAAAGTTAAGCTAGGTGAACTTAAGTGAAGCTAGGTGAATCTGAGTGAAGCTAGGTTAATCTATGGAAAGCTAGATCAATCTAGCACTGATCTTCCTCATCTAATTCACACTCACCACAATGACACTCGACTCCTTATCACACTTACACCCATTATCACACCAACACACCTTATCACATTTACATCTCCAATGACACTGACACAACTCATACTGTTACCATTTTGCAACTGAAACCCTTAACCTCACTGACATCGCTGGTCTATTTTTTGAAAGCTGGTGTTTTTACTCACCGGCTAAAATCGGATGACGTTTTTTTCGGCTGTTTAAGCGTACAATAGCCACTTACCTTATCTCAGTTTTTCAGGGTAACCTTTTAAAGCAAGATGAAAACGTTGTCACACAATTTTCTCAGGTTGATCTTGAATGTAGATGGAGCTTTTGATGTGAGAGACATCAAATATGTGTTTTTCTTGTATCAAGATTTACAACTCTGATCGGTGGTAGCCAAGCCTTCGTTACAGAGGTCAATCGAATGGCCGTTGCAGAGGGTAGCCAAACCATCGTCCTAGACGTAAGCAAGTGGCCGTTGGACGGTGGGTAGCCAAACCCTCGTCCTAGAGATCAGGCGAGTAGCCGTTGGACGGGGGGTAGCCAAACTGTCGTACGAAAGGTCGGCCTAGTGGCCGTTTGACGGAGGTAGCCAAACCATCGTCCTAGAGGTCAGCCGAGTAACTGTTGGACGGGGGTTAACCAAGCCCTCGTCCTAGAGGTTAGTCCAGTGGCAGTTGGACGGTGAGTAGCGAAACCCTCGTCCTATGAGTCAGCCTTGTGACAGTTGGATGGGATGGTAGCCAGGTGAAGCTAGGTAAATCCAGGTGAAGCTAGGTGAAGCTAGGTGAACCCAGGTGAAGCTAGGTGAACCCAGGTGAAGCTAGGTGAACCCAGGTGAAGCTAGGTGAACCCAGGTGAAGCTAGGTGAACCCAGGTGAAGCTAGGTGAACCCAGGTGAAGCTAGGTGAACCCAGGTGAAGCTAGGTGAACCCAGGTGAAGCTAGGTGAACCCCAGGTGAAGCTAGGTGAACCCAGGTGAAGCTAGGTGAACCCAGGTGAAGCTAGGTGAACCCAGGTGAAGCTAGGTGAACCCAGGTGAAGCTAGGTGAACCCAGGTGAAGCTAGGTGAACCCAGGTGAAGCTAGGTGAACCCAGGTGAAGCTAGGTGAACCCAGGTGAAGCTAGGTGAACCCAGGTGAAGCTAGGTGAACCCAGGTGAAGCCAGGTGAAGCTAGGTGAACCCAGGTGAAGGTGACAGTAAGCTAGGTGAACCCAGGTGAAGCTAGGTGAACCCAGGTGAAGCTAGGTGAACCCAGGTGAAGCTAGGTGAACCCAGGTGTAACGACCTCTCGGTTTTATTATATAGAAGAAAAAGCGGAGCCAACTCGATAAAATACAATTTAATGGCAACCTTTGATCATTGTGTTACCACAGTATAGATTTAAGTTAATGTTGAATGTTAATAGTGTTCACATAAATTTAAAAAAATGTGCAATTCATTGTTGAGTTTTCAACGATGATAAAAAACCGTGCGAATAATAATGAAATTGTCTTGCCTTTGCCACTTCAACTGGCCTTTTATTTTAAGCAGCTGAGAGATCAAGAAGTAAAATTTTGAAGTCATTTATCTTATCGCTTCTCGCAAAGAAAATATAATCTCAGCCAATGTTGCCTATAAAAGCAATCCGAGCAACGGAAAGAGTTCAGTTATAATCGCCCACAATGAGGTTGATAGTGTGTGCTTTACTTATCGCAGTTGGTAAGAAACGACGTCAAATCAAATCTATATTCGTCTCCATAAAAGATTTACGAAAATGTTGATACGCAGCTGGAGCCAATCCGTTCAACAGAACAAACAATGTAATCGAGCCTATCGTAAAGGCAGAAGATTGGAGATTGGTTCCTGACACTGATTACAAGTTACACTTGATAAATGTAAACGATGTACCTTCGGAAATCGAACCAACATTCGTTGGAGAGAGGGACATGATCTTCCGTTTGTTCACTAGTAGCAATCCCATTACTCCACAAACAATTCAAATTCGTAACGATGCCCAACTACAGAACAGTAATTTCAATCCCACACATCGTACAAGATTCTTTATCCACGGATGGACTCAAGGTGGTCCCGATACCGCAAACATTTATCGAGACGCCTACCTAGCATTAGGTAATTTCAATATTTTCGCTGTTGATTGGGGAGTTGGAGCACAAGGTAATTGAATTTCAAATAGTGTCTGACGGAAGAGAAACAATTTTGCTCATAAATTTTGTGTGTAACCGAAAAAGATCCGAATTATATTGCTAGTCGCAATCGTGTTGGGGATGTTGGTCGAACAACGGCTGCATACATTGACTGGTTGAATACACGCGGACTTGCTTTCTCCAATATTGTTGTTTTAGGTAATAAAAAGGGAATCGGTTAGGTACACTCACCAGAAATCTAACTTCAATTATTCGGTGTTAGGCCACTCGCTCGGAGCCCATGCAGCAGGACATACCGGAAAGGCTGTAAGGAATGGCAGACTTCCAGTGATTGTTGCGATCGATCCAGCAGGACCTCTATTCTCTTTGGCAAATCCTGGCGACCGTGTCGACTTTTCCGATGCCGATCACGTTGAAGTTCTTGCCACAGACACGTTGTTCTTAGGTTTCGAACAGCCCATTGGACACGGTAATTAGTGTTACTTCGAAGTCCTCAAATTGAACTAATAATTTTTGTGTAGCCACGTTCTATCCAAACGGAGGTAACAGACAACCTGGTTGCGAAGGAGAAGTTGCTGGGGCATGTAGTCATGTAATAGCCGCTGCATTTATGGTTGAATCAATAAATCCTTTGCGGACATTTGGGGCAATTCGCTGTCAAAATTTCGATGCGATCAGAAATAATAATTGCGTTTCGAGTGGACCCAGTCGGAATATGGGTGGTGAGCCAGTCGTTGATGATAATACTAGGAGTCCACCCGGGTCGGTGTATTTCTTGAGAACGAATCCTACCAGTCCTTTCTCTCAAGGCCCTGTTTAATTTCATTTATTTTGAAATACAAAAAAAAAACAGTTTTCATGATACACTTTCGTTTGCTTTGCCTCTGGCTTCAATGGTTTTAACATTAAAAATGTGAAAATTCTTTTGAAAATCCACCTATCAAAATCGGACCCATTTCGTCTGGGATGGATATATACATGGTCTGAGAGGTCTTTGCCAGTAGACCTCAAAACAGGCCTCACACAGTCTCGAGCCACACCTGGCAATCACCAGCACTGCAAATGAGGTATCAATGAAAAGCTTAGACAATGTATGTTACAACTAGCATGTTATGTTCGCAATAACCGTCATCAGTACCAGCCCAGACCTGTTTAAAGTTCACACAGATTTTGAAAAAAAATTCTTGAATTTTTTGCAAACATATATCAATGAATCTAATCAAACTATGCATGACCCGAAAGTACTTGAGCTCAGCATTCCAACGAGCCCACTCGGTTTTACAATTGTTTGGTTGGATGGTTAAGTTTTTTTTTGTTTTGTCGCGACAAAAACACAGAAAATATTTCGACTCAACTGTGACACTCCGCTACTATAAGTACTAGAATGAATGTTTGCTGCGTTCACTAAAAAATTCGGTAAAATATTTTCATTCAAAAAAGTGTCGGACATTTTATTAAAACCATCAAACAGTTGATAAAAGGTAGCGTATACATTTAATAATGTTCGCCGATCGTTTTTCAAAGCTTTACGAGAGCTCAGCGGACATTCTCTCAACGAGCATTTATTAAAAATTTACCCTCTCGTAAGACTCCGCTGAGCGTAAATAAATGTTCGTTCCTCTTTAGTAAGCTAAGAAGACTTCGCGAAGTCTAATTATGCCAACTCTTTGAATAAAAATATCGGCTGAGTTCTAATAATTCTCCGCTGAGCTCTAATAATTCTCCGCTAGGCTTCAGGAAGTGTCCGTTAGGCCTAAGCAAGTTGCAGGAAGGCTTAATGGAGCGAATCGGACACTCAGCGGAGATCTACCAAAGCCAAGTGGAGTCTTATTAAATCATAGCAACACTTATTAGGTATCCGCTGATGCTTATTGAGTGTTCGCTTAGCTTCATTGCCTAACTACAACGTGCTAAGGTCTGACGGACTCTTACTGAAGCCTAGCGGATTTTTATTAGAGCTCATTAGAGGTTTGCCAAAGCTCAGCGGAGAATTATTAGACATATTTTTATTCAAAGAGGTGGCATAATTAGACTCAGAGAAGCCTTGTTAGCTTACTAAAGAAGTGGGAGAGGTTACAGTTTTAATACAAGTCTACCATCGTTGAAATGTCCGACACTTTTTTGAATGAAGATATTTTACCGCTGAAGTGAACACAGCAAACATTCATTCTAGTATTTATAATAGCGGAGTGTCACAGTTGTGTCGAAATATTTTCTGTGTTTTTGTCGCGACAACACAAAAAAAACTTTTTTTTTGCATCGAGTAAAAAGTGTTCAGTGTTCAAAGATGCCTTGGCGACCTAAAGAGACTATGACAGAATACAATGGAAAGCATAAGAGGTGAGTTTCTCTGAATTTTTTCGGTGAATTTTTGTGATACAATTTTCCATACATTTTCGGGAAACTGTCTTGTCATTTCCCAACGACGGGCCTTAACACAGAATAATTCTAATTTCGGTTACAGTTCAAAGGTACATACAATTAATACATATAATTTGCGATAGATGGCTCGTATTAAACATTAGTTCGTACTGAATATGAATGACGATTCAAATAACCCCGGCAATATTATACACTGCCACCCTTGAAATATTTCCATATTTCAAACAAATTATTTGAAATGACTCGAATATAAATTTTGTTTACTGGGATAGATACGGTACCGCCGAAACCGCCAAAAAATTATCGATGATACGAATCGACTACCATCAGCTGATTCGATATTGAATGACATTGCGAATTCTGATCTAAACAAATTCATCTCGAGTGATGTGATTATGAAATTTTTTTCTTTTGTTTTGTTTTGTGTGCGGTAAAGCTTTGCATTTTCGGTGTATTAATTCAGTTTCTGTCAATGGCTGGTTAATTTTATATCAATTGATGTGAAGAAATGTGTGGTGGGCGTCATTACATACTCGACAGCCTTCCTGTTGATTGCATTCGGATGTGTGTTGCCTTAATTTATTTTTTGCAAAGTCCCGTTTCGTTCACCATTCACATGAGAATTGAAATAAATTTTTGAGATCCGATCTAAACTCTTTGAAGAAAAGTCCGACTTTGTTCAACTTTTTCTTTAAAAATGTTCGATTTTGTCCAACTTTTTCGAGAAAAATGTCCGATTAGTTTTATGTCGGCGATCCCTTGTTTTTTATTTAGCTCTCTAAAGTGAAGAGAAAGTAATCGTTTATTTCAAACCATCCTTCAGAGGGGCCGTCCATAAAGGACGTCCGCGATTTTTCTGGAATTTTAGACCCCCCTCCCCCATTGTCCGCACTTTTCCACTACACAAATGTATGGCGGTCACACTTTGGCGAACCCCCCTCACCCCCATAGTGCGGACGTCCTGTATTGATGGCCCCAGAGACCACGGTGGTCCAAGGTTAGACAGAACAGCCAGTCATAAGTTTTATTGAAATAAAATATAAATTTAATGAACAAAAAATGGCATCAAACTAGTCATAGCTGCGGGTGATTGGTCAGTTCTTGTTACTACCATTCAGTGCAGCTTCCTGTAGAAACGATTCTAACTTTTCATAAATTTCCACAACTTCTCTCGTATACGGTCCTACAAAAAAGTCATCTTTAACTGAAATACAGATATATATTGTTAGGTAAAAGAGTTTCTGATTTTTTTTTTGATTTTACTTACTATTCAAATCAGGCCCATACGGACTAACTTTAAAGGCATCATTTCCAGCCCTCAAAGCTTCTATCACAGCAGTACTGCAATTATTTCCGACGACAAAGTAGTCTTTCTTCTGCTGTAATTCCCAGAATTCGCTCACAGCTTTCATGTCTAAACCAATTCTTGCTTTGTACACGGAACTTGGCTCTCTACCCATACCTCTGATTCATAAAATTAGCAAACAGTTTGTTTTTACTGTTCAAATATTTACGTTTCATGTAGGTCATCTGCATAAGACATGGCCTTGGATGGAACCCTATCCAGCCCGGGACTATCAACGCTTGGCCAAAAGCTGATATACAACTCAGGCTTCACTACATGCAACGCAGCATGTCCAGTATCTTTTTCCCCTACAGGACCCCAAAACAAGATTTCAATATCGACTTCTTGCAAATCTTTAGTTTTTCGTTGGTCCATTATCAATACGATGGAAGCACTCAACTGTATGTGTCTTAAATTACAAGATAGTTCAGCATTTCAAAAACTCTTTTATTAAAAAATATTTAAATTTACCGAAATTGTCTGCGTTACTTTATTGTTAGAGGTTTGTCCGGTTCTATTCAATGTGACGAACTGCTAATGCAAAACTGAAATAATGTCCAAGCTCTATCTGCATTATGGACATATTTCTGATAACCTTTCTTCTACCACGCTTAGCCTAATCTTCAAACATTTGAAACATTTATTTCCAAAAACGCTTATGTTGTGCCTAGCACGATTTTTTTTTGCAGATAATCATCGTGAATTTATGTGTGCAAAATAAATTTTTAAATAGAAAATGTATTTAAAATAAACGAGCCATCAGAACAGTCTAGTCGGAGCGTTTGCTGCGACTGAGCCCCGTACAAACCCGTATATCTATTGCGTACGTGACCCTAGTGCATCTGTCACCCTACTTTGACCGTAAGCCTATTGCGCCGGTTAATGTAGTTAAAGTAAAATTATTATGGAATGTGTACATCTTAGAAATTGCGCATATTGAGTAAAAATACAAATAGGGCTTAGTATCGGCCTCAGTCCGAGGACCCAAATTAAAAAAAAATTTCAACAACATTCTATTCGGCCTTTGATTACCTTCCGAATGAAACAGAAATTACGAAAAACGGATGAAATTTACTCGAGTTCTATGTAAAATATACATAGGGCAGACTAGCCTTTCACTTCTAAGGCCCTAACTCACGGTCCATTCACCCGATTTTAAAAAACTTTTTTTTCCTGGATTGGTATTGACAACCTATCATTGTCGTGTCATTTACATTTCAATCGTTTATTTTGCCGTAGATATCCCTAAAAGACCTTAAATCAATTAGGTGGCCCTAACTCACGAAGGGCCGACCCGAATATGCCCATCTTCGAACTTAGCCTCACTATTTCGACTATCTTTCAGAGAAAAAAAATTTTTGAAAACGGATTTGATTTACTCAAGATATCGACGTGACGGACAGACGGACAAAAGGACAGACGGACAGACGGACAGACAAAATTTTTATTGCGGATTCGTCATCTATGAACATAGGCCCTTTGCCCTTACCGTCTGCTTCGAATTCCATCAATTACATAAGGCATCGTAATCCTTTAAGCCCCTTTGTACTTCGTACGGGGCTAAAAGTATTGATGTATCTTATAGCAACACACATGCGCCGCCGCGGATTTTAAATAGTTATTTACGTCACAAGTACCGTTCATTGTTACTTTAGGTTCCAAGTATGAAAATACATTTTTCCGTTCATTTAGGTTGTCTCAAATATTTCTACAGATTTTTGTAATTTTTAGTTATTTTTACTTAAAAAATTCACTTTCTTATAGGGTCTGAGACAGTTTTTACAAAAATTTGAGAAAATAACATTTCACCTATCATTCCTATCAAACATCGAATGCAACTCACTTTTATACCGAAGTAACTACAACTTCTCTTCAAAATAGTGAATTCTCTTTATGAAATTTGAAGCTTTGATTTCTGAAATTGATTTGTATCGAACGTATCCGAGGTTAAATCTCTAAACTTAACCTGAAGTTGACCTATTTATTACAGTAGTTATATTTAGTATTTATCTTTATTTAAAGCGAACGAAAAGGCTGCTAGGCGCAGCCAGTAAAATAAAAACAAGCCATCAGAACAGTCGGAGCGTTTGCTGTGACTGAGCCCCGTACCAACCCGTATATCTATTGCGTCTGTCGCCCTTATTTCACCGTATAGTAAGTTAAATTATTATGATACACATTTCGCATAGAGCAATTACGAAGCCCCGTACGACGTTCTTTTCTAATGTAGCATTTTCAAGTTACCTAAAATTTTAATTTAATTTATTGTGTACACATAGGACCTAGTAGCGGTGTCAGTCCAAGGACCCAAATATAAGATCTGTCAAAAAACCCTTAAAGGGTAAATGTGACGCAAGTCATTTATCTTACTTACAAAATAACTGATATCGCTGAGGGTGACGCATTGTGCGTCATATGCAAAAGTTTTATCAAAAAAAAATTGACCCAAAGAATTTGTGAAAGAAAATTTTACAAAAAGAAATTTGCGTCACAAGTGGCAGATGATTCGGTTTTCTTCCGTTTAAATTCTTTCAGTACATTTTTCAACCATTTTCCTATCAATAGGTTCCTCAACATCTGCCACTTCTGACGCTTTATTTCTGTAAAATTTTCTTTCACAAATTTTTTGGGTCAATTTTTTGTTGATAAAACTTTTGTGTACGGATTGCACTGAAGTTTCGGCGACATGAGTATCGGCGACTTCCTGAAGAAATGACGAGAAAAACCGGCGACTTTCTACACTCGTCGTTTCTTCAGGAAATCGCCGTTTCTTCAAGAATTCGTCGTTTCTTCAGGGAGTCGTCATTTTTTCTCGACGTTTCTTCAGGAAGTCGTCGTTTCAGAAAAGACGAGAAGAAACGTTGACTTCCAGAAAAAACGGCGAGAAGAAATAACGACTTTGTGAAGAAACGGCGGGTCGTTGGAGTTAAGGGGGGGGGGCACTGCAGTGTTAGATCATGTTAGGGAGTGCATCCTTGTACGAAATGTTACGTATCGTTCCTAGGGAATTAACACTTTTACGAAATGAAACCAGACGCGCCGACTTTACTTTTTCCCGTCGGGGGCAAGCTTTATATGGGAATTTAGAAAATTCGCTTAAACAAACTGTCCTTTATTTATCACTATTTTCATATGAATGTAACAATGGCAAACGTGTATATTTGTAACAGACATGCCGACTTCTACTTTCTCGTTGGGTGCAGTGCAGTGCACAATGTAAATTACAAGGAAATGGTTGTATATGTTGAGCTGATTGAGGGGCTTTCAATCTAACGGTACGTATTTAAAGGTTCAGTGGAATACAATGTAGATAAGAAGAGAAAGGATTTTTTGATTCTTTTTCTTTCACAAACAGTAAAATAGCTCATTTTGTTAAATAACAAATTCATTTCATACTAGCTCTACATTCTCATTTACAATAAGAGCTAGAATTGCATCAGTGGCCAGACAGCAAAAGATAAGATATTCAAGCTGTGCGGGTCGTATTAAGTTCAAATTTGTTCGTTTCTGTGGTTACAATACATTGAGCCATGCAAGCATGAGCACCACCTCAAGATGTTTCACCACCCTTATGCTATACGATTGCACTCAAATTTGTTTACAAATAGTCTTTAAATACTGTTGCAGACGGTTGTTTCTCCTTTAAATTCGACTAAGTTCGAAGTAAGTAGATCCTTTAGAGAGAGCCACTGACATAAATTGAAGTCACGATCTAACCGGAAATTGGTTTATTGGTGAATTTATGTACTGGTCGTTAATGTCTGCATAGCTTGAAAAACAGCTTTCATGACTTCCAGTACTTTAACCTCTACTATTTTTCTAGTCTAATTACGAAGGAGTATGCAGGCGTCGCGTCGCTGGCAACATTTTCGGATTTAGTAGTATTCATAGTGTCATCGTTCGTTCAAAATATTATTAGATTCAATATATTACAACTCTAAGAAACTTTGTTATTATTAGAATTCTCGGATTTGATCGTTGGGTGCATTGACGCAGGCCATCACTGAAAGTCTGCGTGTATGAATTGTAAACATTTTGATAATCCCGTTGGGGGCTACGCCCCCAACGAATCATTTCGTCGGGGGAACTTGCCCCGGCTACCCGTGGAAGACGGCGCGCCTGAATGAAACGTGAAGGAGTTTAGTTCGTCCCTACAGAATTCATATTTTTACGAAATGAATACCAATTGTCATTGTACATAAAAAGCGTTTTAACACGCCGAGCGATCCGGCCCATTGGAGTTAATTTTTTTTCTCGCTTCGTCTAGTTATTAGTCTGTGTAATTGTTTTAAATACATTTTTTCCGTCTATAATTTGGTTCTGAAAATATAAATTTTAAATCCGCTTCGCTCCGGGGCAATGGGCCGGATCGCTCGGCGTGTTAAAACGTTTTTTATGTACATACCCTAAAAATTTCAGCCAAATTCACCGGTAAATTCAAAAGTTTCGTTGTAACAGAGTAACAGAGTGACAAAGGTTGGTAAAATTCATCAATTTCAAAATGTATGAAAACGAATTTCTTCATACAAATTTCTGCAAATTTCCAAGTTTTGAAATTTAATATCTCGGCCAAATCTTAACCTTATGGCGTGTGATAGCTCGTTGAACTCGTATGGACGCCCAGATTACGAATAAAATACTTTGGGGGTAGTAGAAGCAAAGGGGGAAAAGTCAAAAAGTTCGTGTTCCTCAGTCCTGCGGAAAAATTTTTGTTGTCAAATTTTTCAGTGTGAACGGACTTGCGTCACGGCCCTTCACTAACGTAGGGCCATGATAGACGACTTTTTAGGAAAACCATGAAACACGTATTGACTAGAATCTAAAACTCAATAAATTTGTCTTTTAAACGAACTTTCTATCTGCCATATTTTCCGAGTTATAGGTCTCATAGCTCAATAGCTTAACACGCTCATAGCTCCGAAATTATAAGCTTTTATAAAAATTCCTTCAAATTAGTTTCTTAGAATTACGTCCTTAACATACCCTGACAATTTCAGCCAAATCCACCGGTAAATTAAAAAGTTTCGCCGTAACAGATAACAGAGTAACAAAAGTTGGTAAAATTCATCAATTTCAAAATGTATGAAAATGAATGTCTTCATACGATTTTCCAAATTTTGAAAATTAATATCTCGGCCAAATCTGAACTTTATGAGGCGTGTGATAGCTCGTTGAACTCGTATGGACGCCCAGATTACGAATAAAATACTTTGGGGGTAGTAGGAGCAAAGGGGGAAAAGTCAAAAAGTCCGTGTATATATGTTCCTTAGTCCTGCGGAAAAAATTTTTGTCAAATTTTTCAGTGTGAACGGACTTGCGTCACGGCTCTTCACTAACGTAGGGCCATGATTTGGGATGTTATTGACGATTTTCCCTATGAAAGCTTTTTCGTGTGACATAACTATTTTATTGGTCCCATTCCAGAATAAATTGTTTTTGTGACTGTTTATGGCGTAACCCATCCAAAATTCTAACGTTACCAGATCTTCTTTGTTCTAGACACCAGACATTCCTAACGTTTTTGGCCATTTTTTCGGCTAACATTTGAACTTTCAACAAGTTTGAAGTCACCAGCGGTCAGTTCCTAAAAATAACTGACGTCTTCATGGTCCACTGTCGTCGCTATCCTAGAACTACAGAACAATTCTGACGACTCTTCTGGTTCTGGTCTAATTAGACGGATAATGAAAAAAGAAAAAAATCATCGATGTAAGGATTGCGAATCATTTAAAATGTTTTATGTTTGGCATTAAATTGTACAAGTCTGGCGAATGCATACCTTTTGAATAGTTTGAATAATGTAGAAATGTTGAGCTCTCAAAGACCTACAATTTTAGTATTGGCTAGTGCAATATAAATTTAATAAATTTTCTGACAGGGCTTCCAGGTCTGTAACAGGGATGTTCCACGAAACTGACTATGGTGGTCCACCATTCGCGGATTGTAGCTGCGGTAGTCCTATAAACTAAACCCCATTTAATTTGTTTTGGGAGCAACCAGGTTAGATTCACTCTTCCATGGACAAAAATCATTCCCACAATTTCCAACTAGAATGCCACCTTTCACCGCATTACCATCCATACCATACACCTAATATACATCACACACGAATATACAAATTGACTTTTACATGGCATTTGTATGAAGAATTTGGGGAGCCCTACCTTCCGATGTATGTGTCGTATCCAACTTTTGAAAATTGAATTCTTATTGCCATTATTGACCTATAGCCAAAATTCCAGAAAAATCTAAAGAAACGTTTAGGAGTTGCTGGATCCACTTTTCCATAGGAACTAACTAACGTAAGCAATTTGAATTCGTATGGATGCCTAGATTTAGATTCCAAGTACCCAAGTTTGGGGGTCATTTGAGCCAACAGAGGGAAGTCAAAAAGTTGCTGTAAATGTCTTCCGCCGACCCTCAAAATCCCCAGTAGAGGGTTTGCGTCACGTCCGCTTAGTAAAGTGCGGACATGATCAGCCATCTGTCAAACATTTTTCATCCGTTGATGTAAACCTGATGTAAGCGCTTGTTTTTCAGGCATATTTCATGCATTTTGTATGGGACATCGTACAAGTTCCTAAAGTCTTCAACAGTCGTCAAATTTCCTTTCGTCTCATACACAGACCTTAAAGTCAAAGGCAAAATGTCTGCAATATTCAATCTAATTTCGTTTCTACAATGCCCAAACTCGAACATAATCAACTTGAAGGTGGGACTGGTCTGAACTATCTCTATCCCATGTTGGATCCCAAAACCTTCTGTTTTCCCAAAAATCAGCTCTAGGACGTGGAGAAGTATTCAACCTAAAAGCCAGAACAATCGTATCAATGCTCAGAGCTTCATATTTTCAAGCAGTATGCAGTAGACTCACCATGGCTTTGGAAATGGTACGTTTACAAATGAGTCAGCAAAGAAATTAGTGCCGCCGATAGCCAAATTCAGAATAATATGAAATTCTTGGTCAAATGGAGCTAGCAGCGTTGCATTTTGCCAGGGATTTTGCAGTCCACTAGATTCAAAACCTCCATAATACCAAAATCCATTTTCCGGGTTAATCTTTCCGGTCACAATATCATCGACCGAAAATGCCAGTCCTTCTGGAGTCCATGTGAGTTTGTATGTGTGAAAGTTGTCACTGAATGGTTGATTTTGGTTCCTCGCAAAATGTGCTAGTGGCCACTCATTCTTCACACGATCAGACGGTCCAAAGTGAACCGTACTCGAACATTGCTGATTACCAACATGTCCACCATCAGCATACAATGCTTTATTTCCTCTCATTTCCATAATATCAATTTCACCAGAAACTGGCCAGTCACCGTAAACACTCTCCGTGGGCATCATCCACAGTGCCGGCCATAACCAGTCACCTTCCGGCATCTTTGCACGAATTTCTACGGATCCGTATTTGAATGAAAATGAATTCATTGTATCCACTCGAGCACTTCTAATCGGATTTATGATATTCTGTCGCGTTCCCTGTCTCTCACAGCCGTAGTGCCAATCGATGGTGCACTCATCTGGTGGTATAACAACATGGGCACTATATAGGAACTTGTGCCCGAATATGGCTGAAGTAAAGGTTGGTACGATGTGAAGGTTTCCTTCCTGAGTGTACGAGTTTATGTCATCGGTGACGTACCACTGAAATTCCCAGTTGCCCCCACCGGCCAATGTAACTTCATGTCGCCATTTAGATAAATTTAGAGAATCAAATGTTTCTTCAAATATCAAATCACCCGAACAGAAATGTTGGGGTGCTATTGTTCCACTCACTGTTGTCACAGTTGGCTCACAAGCAAACGTAAGTTTGCTTCCTAATATGCTAACTATTACCGCAAATCTAAAACTATTCATTTCAACTGATTTTTCGTGAATGTTTTATTGGTACTAATTGATAATACTATGCAAGAAGCAGTGCCGGACTGGCTCTATGGTGGTTCGGGCGATTCCCGAAAGGCTTTTTGATTTTTGTATGGATAAGGGGCAACAAAGGGCGTTTTAAACAATTTCTTCATACAATGCCCGAAGGGCTTTTTTTGAGCCAGTCCGGCACTGGCAAGAAGCCATGTCATCTAGTACCATGTTATCTTATCAACAAATGATTTTCATTTTGTCATAATTATCTCGAAAAGTCCCGAGTGAAAAACTGGACCCAATGAGTATGAATATGGGTCCGGCCATTGTTGGATGTAATCCAAGTAATCAAATCAGAAGAAAAATATTAGTAAGTCTTCAATCAGTTTTCACTAATTCATTTTACTCTGTTTTAAGAGCGTACAAGGGTTCAGCTTAGGACAAGAATACAATGATGGAATACAACAAAAAATGGACGAACGGTTAATTTGAACCTTACTTAACAAAAATGTGTTTTCACATTTGTAATATAGTTTCATTTTCACGAATATTTTTCACAATTAAAACACGTCTGCAAGGCAAATTTTTTTTCCATTTTAGGTACATTTTTTCGGCAGTACACATAAGTTGCTATATCAAAACCGTTTCTTGTGTCACGAATCACGAAATGATGTTTTCCATTTTTTGAAATAAGTTTTTATTTTTAAGAAATTAACCAAAAACAATTTTGTTTCTATCACGGCGGCCATTTTGTTTTCACTATATTTCTATGATGGGTGCCTTCGATGTTCGATTTTCTATTGTTATTGAAGACACAATACGAGTTTCATTTCAATTAAAAGAGATGACGCTATAGTATTTGGTTTGTGTGACCCTTGTACGCTCTTAATATCTTGTGTCAATCTTTAGAAAGTTTGCCGAGGGTAGCCTAAAAGTACAATTTCTGAAAATGTAACAGAGAACTTCGATTCAAAAATATTTGTTTTGCTATTCGAAAGGGTTTGCAAAACTAGTCTGGGATCCTCAGTTGCTTCGGAAGGGAGATATCAGTCTTTCAATATGGTGAAATTTTGACTTTCAGTTGGTATTGCTCTATGAAGAAAATGTCGAGAGCAACAATTTTTACACTGTGGGTCTTAGAATTTGTCCCTCTATCAATTCCAATGTCAGTCTTAAGTCGACAGTGTTTCACAAGCCCTGGCTGACGCTGATGCTAGTTCTCAGAAAGAGCTCAGGGGATTTTGCTAAAACTTGTTTACTTGAATGGCACTTCCCTCCACCAACTCACTTATTAAAAAAACCCGGGATGTTAAATAACTTACACTTTTATTTAAAGTTAGTTCAGCCCCACCGTGAGCTATGAGCCACATTTCGAATTTATCACGAGAAATAATTTTTTTCCTAAACTTTCATGAATTTCGCGATCACCCATCAAGTACTAACCGCGTCGACTGTTGCTTGTGCTTTAAAACGTTCTTATTTTGCTCTCGCAATATAAATTCTGCAGCTATATTATGCGGTACATAGCCTAATTCGAGTATGTATTCATTATATTTAGCATTTTTACTTTGGCGAGTTGTTACTTGGAGCATTGTTTTAGGTTCTGAAAGAAAGTGAATTGAAACTGTGTGAAGAATCGTTAATTCAATTATTTTCTGTGAAATGACGAGCTTGACTTTTAGGCGCATTTCTTGGCTAATTAATTAATTCGTGTCTAATGTAGCGAAATTTCTGATATGCAGCACACAACTATATTTTTCATACGTCAAATATGCGTTACACTGTGCTGATTCAGAAGATTGATTGTAAAAAGCTATTGCTGTTTTTATGGATGTTATTAAGGGTGGTAAAGTGCAGAGTGAAGTTGCGAAGGTCTTTTTCGGTGCTTCTTTAACTGCTCTTTTGAAGGGAGAAAATGATGTGAGGCCAATAGCAATTGGGATTGTTTGGAGACGCTTAGCAGGGAAAATTGCAGGGAAAGTTGTAGCCGTTTCAATAGAGTTTCGGCATTGAGGGTGGTGCTGAAGCATTGGTTCATGCTGTGCGTAAGTTTTGTATAACTGATCATGCTAAACCAATGGTGCTTGTTAAGTTTGACTTTAAGAATGCGTTTAATATGCTGTTTAGGAAGTTCATGCTAGGTGACGTAAAGGACGTTTGTCCAGAGTTGTTGCCTTTGTTGCAGCAGGCGTATAGGCATCCTTCAAATCTTTATTTTACTGATTAGCCGCTAGTTTCTAAAAGAGGGTATCAGCAGGGTGAATCCTCTAGGTCCTACTGGTTTTCGTATTGGTATTTTGAGAATGACTCATTCTCTCAAGTCTAGGTTAAATGGGTGGTACTTAGACGATGGCACTATCGGTGATGTTCTGTAAGCTGTTCTACAGGATATTAGGAAGGTATTGTCCTCTTGTGAAACATCCGGATTACCTTTGAACGCGGATAAATGTGAAGTATTTTTTGTGAATACTTCTTCTGAGGATGAGGCTAGCATGTATGCTGATATTTCAGCTCTGTTGCCAGGGATTAAAAAGGTTGAGTCTTCACTTGAGATTTTAGGCTCGCCAACCTTCGAATTAGCTTTAGAAAGGATGTTTTCTTCGAAGATATAGTCAATTAGGCTGATGTGTGATCGTTTGGAGTTGATGGATGTTCAATGTTCATCCTGCTTTGTGTGTTTTTAGAAAATCTTTGAGTAGTTGTAGGTTTAATTACCTGTTGCGTTCTTGTAAGGCTTTTTTGTTATCGGATAAGCAGAAAGCTGTAGACGAGATTTTCCGTTCTACGCTCGAAGCTATATTACTAACATGAGGGTGGACGGGTTTTCAAAAAATTTTCCGCAGGACTAACGAACATATATACACAACTTTTTTGACTTTTCCCCTCCCCTCCAACTACCCCCAACTTATTTTATTCGTCTGGGCGTCCACACGAGTTCAACGAGCTATCAGACGCCTCAAAGGTTAAGGTTTGACCGAGATAATTAATTTCAAAACTTGGAAATTTATATGAAGAAATGGATTTTCATACATTTTGAAATTGATGAATTTTACCAACCTTTGTTACTCTGTTGCTTTGTCACTTTGTTACAACAAAACTTTTGAATTTACCGGCGGATTTGGCTGAAATTTTCAGGGCATGTTAAGGACGTAATTCTAAGAAACTAATTTGAAGGAATTTTTATAAAAGCTTATAATTTTGGAGCTATGAGTGTGGTACGCTATTTAGCTGCAAGACCCATAACTCAGAAAATATGGCAGATACCGCCAAGTCGGTATACAAAGGAAAATGCCGCCAAGTCGGTATACAAAGGAAAGTAACGCCAAGGCGGGAAATCCTTTGTAAAATCGGATGACATTAGCATCCAAAAACCGCTATATATTCTGCTCCAATAGCATCGGCCTTTGTACAAAGTAGGAATGAATAGGGTAAATTACATAAAACATCGTAAAATTATCATGCCCGCACGTTAGTAAGCGGGCGTGACGCAAGTCCACTACCAAAAATATTTTAACAAAACATTTTTGAGGACGGCGGAGCATATTTACAGCAACTTCTCCCCCTTAACTCCAACGACCCCCCAAATTAGGATATCTGGAATCTAGGAATACATACGAGTTCAACGAGCTATCACACGTTACTGCAGCTTCAAAATTGGCCGAGATATTGAACTTCGAAATATTGATGTTTGTACAATTGCTAAAAGTTTTTCATATGCAGAATGAGCACCAGCTGATGTACAAACAAAAACACTTTGTATTGTATACAATTCAAAGACAACCTACACACAGTTAACCTACACACGTTAACGTCATCTACGCGCACATAACACGTATGAATGAAGTAAACACATTGTTAACAATGTGCTTTGATTGTTTATCATACAATAAGTGTGTGTTAGCAGATCCAGCAGGTGATATTCAGCTGGTGCTCATTCTTCTTCTTCTTCTTCTTTTTCAGCCTGTTTCTATCCACTGATGGATGTAGGCCTCTCCAACTTCTTTCCATTTCGTACGATCCATTGCCATTTGCTGCCAGTTTGTACCTGCAATATTCTTAATTCCGTTTGTCCATCTCTCTGATGGTCTACCTATAGCTCGTCTTTTATATGGTCGCCAGTTCATGATCTTTTTGGTCCAACGTTCGTCTGTCCTTCTTGCAATATGTCCCGCCCAGCTCCATTTCAGAGATGCTATTCTTTCCATGACATCAACGACCGTGGTTTGTTGTCGAATCCATTGATTCGTCATTCTGTCTCTGAGTGTTATTCCAAGCAAATACTCCGTTCCATGGCCCTATGTGTCACTCTCAATTTATCTTCGGATGCTTTTGTTAAAGTTAACGTTTCCGCTCCATAAGTGAGCACTGGAAGGACACAAGTGTCGAAAACTTTGCGTTTCAGACTATTATTCATTTTGCTTTTGAAAATTAGTCTGAGTTTTCCGAACGCTGCCCATGCAAGACCAAACCTACGTCTTATTTCTGCAGTCTGGTTGTCCAGACCTAACTTCAGTTTATGTCCTAGATATACATAGCTGTCGACTCGTTCAATGACAGTGTCACCAATTTTGATTTCTCTATCGTCCCCGATGTTGGTCATGACTTTTGTTTTCGATAAGTTCATCTTGAGGCGAACTTTGCTCGCCTCTTCACTTAACTGTTGTAGCATAAGCTGAGCCTGACCTAGATTCGCTGCTATCGGTACAATGTCATCAGCGAAGCGGAGATTGCTCAGGTACTCTCCATTTATCTTTATTCCCATTTTACTCCAGTTTAACTTCCTAAAAATACTCTGCAGAATCGCCGTGAATAATTTCGGTGAAATGGTGTCACCCTGCCTTACACCTCGGCCGATTCTGAATTTCTCCGTGCTCTTATGAAGGTTTGTACATGAAGTAGCATTTTTGTACACATATCGAATTGTGTTGGAGTACCTTGAGTCTACTCTACATTCTGCATACGAAAAATATTTACAGGCTGTATGAAAAAAAGCAAAAATTTCGTATTTTTAGATAACTCAAATTGGCTACGTTAGTTAGTTAGTCTGTTCCATCGATATAATATAGCACATATACAAGTGCAAACAATCGAATCACAACACAAAACGAAGAGAAAAAGGAAATTGAGAAATGCAGAGTTTCAGTTATTTTCAAATATTTGTATGCATTATTTCGCGCGCTTAAATGCTAGCCGAATCGCGTCCACTGATTTAATTTCAACCAACGTGTGCGATAATGCAAGAATGAAGGCTCTACAACAAAAAGAATCAAACGCATGGTTGAACGCGTTTCCTTCGAAACACATTGGCACACTGACTGATGGATAACAACGCGCTTCGCATCTGTATAGCCCTACGTTTAGGTTCAACAATCTGTCGACCACACCGTTGCATTTGCGGAACAGCAGTGGACCAATTTGGCAGGCACGGCCTGGCTTGTCAGAAAAGTGCTGGTCGTCACACCCGCCACATCGAGCTCAACAAAATAATATGCCGGTCCTTATGCTCAATACACGTACCAGCCACTTTGGAGCCTCCCGGAATGTGCCGAAACGACGGTAAAAAACCTGACGGTCTCACTCTCACTCCCTGGTCACACGGAATGTGCTTGGTCTGGGATGCGACGTGCTGTGATACTTTCGCCGATAGTTACGTTCGTGGTTCTTCAAGATCCGCTGGAAGAGCCGCTTAGTCGGCAGCTAGACGAAAACATGAACTGTACAGCGAGATCGAGGAAAACAATTACATTTTTGTGGCTTTCGCCGTCGAAACGATGGGAACATGGTGCACAGAGGCCTTGTCGCTAGCTAATAAAATCGGCTCGAAACTTGTAGAATACAGTGGAGACCGTCGCGCAAGAGAGTATTTCTTCCAACGAATATCAATGGCGATACAACGTGCGAACGCTGCCTGTGTAATGGGCTCCATACCGTCGTCAACTAGGTTGGACGAAATTTACTATTTGCAGTCGCTTCACTTTTATATTCAATCCATGTAAACCGAATAATGCAAATAAAATTGAATACGTTGCACATACATCCATGTGATCTTTCGTCATACAGTTAGTTTGACATTACTTATCTACCCTATATTATATCGATGGGCTGTTCCTATGACAAAGGACGATTTCGTAACTCCTAAACGTTTCTATAGATTTTCCTGAAATTTTGATTATACAATCACTAAAACGAACTGGTGTGCATACGTTATTTTGCACCAGCTGGTCCTATTTGGAATTATATGTGATCAGCTGGTGCAATATAACGTATGCACACCAGTTCGGTTTAGCGATTGTAGGCTAATAATGGCCCAAATATAAGAATGGAATTTTCAAAAGTTGGTAAAAATCCATATCTTGGGAGCTTGAGCTCCCCAAAGTATCCATACAAATGCCATGGCATATAAAAGCCAATTTGTACGTATGTGTGTGTGTGTGAGTTGTATATTTTGTTGCATGATATGGATGGTAATGTGGTGAATGGTGTGTGTTGTTTTGGGATGTATTTCTTGCTGGGAATTGTTGGGATCATTAAGTATTAACTTTCACTAGGTCGGTTCCTAAATTTTGGGATGACAGATGATTCCTCTGGCTGTAGTGCACTAGCACTACCCTTCCTTTTAAAGTAACAATCCATGGAAGAAAGCTTTCTCGAAACTTCCATTAGTACACTGAACAGTAAGATAGCATAATCAAAGGCGTTTGATTCAAGTTAACGCCGAGTTTTAGACTCAGTTCTAAACATATAGAACCAAATTAAAATAGTTAAAATTCGTCAGTTAAATAACGGTCATATCCTTGCGGGAGTATTTCTACTCAAGAAAGTCTTTTGAGTTATGGGAAATTCCGAATACATTGACTATATGGAAAATGTATGAAAAAACTCGTACGGTAGAAAGACCACTTAGAGAGAAAACTCATTAAGGAATTCCGAAGACGAAAATCTCGGTTTTTTATGCATAAGCATATATGGGAAAACGATTAGTTTTAATGGATTTTTTACGACTTGCTATCCCTGTAATGTTAAATTGTGTATAAAGGGAGGATCGAAGAGCTTACTCATTCTCTTTGTGTTAACAATTTTAATTGTGCATAGTGTTGCTGTCGGTCGATGTATTGAATAAGAAAATAGTTTGAATAATAATTGAATTTGTGAGACTTAATTTGAGTGTTTATTAAATAAAGAGTTTAACAACCAATCTAGTGTCGTGTGCTTATTATTGTTGGGAACGTCTACCGCTCGGCAAATTCCCTAAGGCATCTTGGCAGGTCTTGTACTATTCGGTCAAGCGTTACATGGCACTTCCTAACTTCCATCGGATTTTTTGATGGTTTTGGGTTATTTTCGACATGGGTAAGGTGTTCCAAGGCTGATTTCTAAATTTTGGGATGACAGATGATTCCTCTGGCACTTCCCAACGTCCATCGGTTTTTTTGAAGGATTTGGGTTATATTCGACATAAGTGAGGTGGTCCAAGGTTGGTTCCTAAATTTTGGGATGACACATGATTCCTTTGGCACTTCCTAACTTCCATCGGATTTTTTGATGGATTTGGGTTATTTTCGACATGTGTGAGGTGTTCCAAGATTGATTTCTAGATTTTGGGATTCAGACTGATTTCTCTAGAATTTTTAAATTTCTATAAGGTTTTGATGTTGTCGAAAAGACTTACTTACAAAAGTGGTGATATCACTCAAAAAACCCTTAAAGAGTAAATGTGACGCAAGTCCTTTATCTTACTTACAAAATAACTGATACCGCTGAGGGTGACGCATTGTGCGTCGTACGCAAAAGTTTTACCAACAAAAAATTTACTCAGAAAATTTGTGAAAGAAAATTTTACAAGAAGAAATTTGCGTCACAAGTGGCAAATGTTGAGGAACGTATTGTTAGGAAAATGGTTGAAAAAATAGAATATATTTACAGTGAAAAATTTACATTAACCCTTAGGAGACGTGTTGTTTTAATACAACAATTTCAAAAAATTTTGTCATGAAATACAACAAAAATTCAACAATTTTTGGTCAACCGTTAGTAATCATAGAAGAAACAAAAAAAATATAGCAAAAAACAAGACACGATAAATCATAGAAAAAAACACAATTGACAAACTAGCGATTACTTCGCTATATAAAATATCTCGTCTAACTTGATCGTGTCCTGTGGTATCGTTCCGAGAATAGACGCCGCATTTCCACGCTGGTTGAAAAATGTACTGAAAGAATTTAAACGAAACTGGATCATCTACCACTTGTGACGCAAATTTCTTGTTGTAAAAATTTCTTTCACAAATTTCTTGGGTAAATTTTTTGTTGCTAAAACTAGGCATGTTCACTGAAAAATATCATCAATCGATGATAAAATTTCCAAATAATCGATACTATATCAATCGAATGTTTTATCGATAATCGATAAATATCGACTGATAATCAACAAATATCCACCGAAAATCGAATTATCAGTCTATATTTGCCGATTTTCAGTCGATATTTATCGATTATCGATAAAACATTCGATTGATATTGATTTTCTGAAAATATCGATAATCGATTCCAGGGAAATAATCCGATATTTTATCAATCGAATGAATTATCGAACATGCCTAGCTAAAACTTTTGCGTACGACGCACAATGCGTCACTCTCAGCGGTATCAGTTATTTTGTTAGTAAGATAAAGGACTTGCGTCACATTTACCCTTTAAGGGTTTTTTGACTGATCCAAAATATTGGAAATTAATAGGAATTAACGTGCCAAAAGGAATTAATCCGGTAATTAATGGAATTGAAAGGTATTAAAAGGATTCAAATGGAATAAGTAATTGATTTGCCACCACTTTGGCCAGTGGTTTTTCCCTTCGATGAAAACTAAAAGAAATATCGCGTTTTTCATAACTTTTTCAGTAGTCGATCGATATGCTAAGTTTAAAGCCATTAGGACTTTTCATTTGGGCTTCTATAGAGAGACAAACAAACAAACATTAAATTTGATATCAAAGATATGCTTTGAATAAATAAACCAACGGAACTGAGTTAAGTATCTGTCCTCGTGTCCGCCTCTTCCGGTATGAGACATTCAGTATCGAAATCATTTTTCGGTATGATATCATCATAAATTTCGTACATTTTCGATAACGGACAGGCGGTTCCACATCCAGGTATATCAATTGGTCCTGGATTTTTGTCGGAGTTTTTGTAAAATATCTGAACAATGTGTTCATTTCCAATTTTTCGCAATTCCAAAGTAATAGCTGCAGCATACGGCACGTACTGATTCTATTCAACAGAAATGATTGACGTTATGTTCAACATTAAAGGGAATTCAAAAATTATTCTCACTTCTAAAAGTTTCAGTGAACGCAAAAAACTGAATGCAGTCAAGTCGTGCGAGCTGTACATCCACATTTTGCGGTTCGGTGTTAAAGTATTTTGAATTTTCGACGTGAAACGGTCGAGAATGTCCTTGAGGAAAAATCCGATGGAAAATTTTGACAGGAATTTTGTTCCGCTGGAAAGTGTGTAATATGTCATAGCGGCTCGTTCGAAATCATCGTTGTTCGGGTAAAGTTTCCCGACCCATTGAGGAAGTCTAAAATAAAAATGATTATTTCTCTGACGTTGTTGCAACATTCACAAATTGATCATGCTTACTTGTACTTGTGAGTGGTCTCACAAATCCATGTATCTCGTGTGACCGTCAGCTCGCCGTAGGTGCTGATGTTTTTTCCAATGTGCAAAGTCAGATAGTCGAAAATCGGCTGAATCGAATGATAATATTTTTCCATCTCATCCGAGGCTAAGTACTGCTTCATCGCATTTTCATACGACGAACAGTTGGGCACATTTGTTGCGATCAAATAATCCATACTTGCCGGTACAGTATGTACCGGTATCGGTTGCCAGAAGAAATTTTTCTTCCACATTTGTTTCCCGTGAGGTGGATACAGCCCGGCCAATACACTCTGTGCACTCATTATAGTTCGATCCACGTCGGATGATCGCACATAAATGTCATTGGCATGGTATACTTCACTGAGAAAGTTATTGTATCTACGCCGCAACCATTGGCCGAGCGAGTATTCTTGTTGTATTCCCAACTACAAAATGAGAATTGTACGTAAACATCTTCGATGTTCAGATTATTGCGGATAACTTACAGTAGTCAACTGTCCCCATCCTTCGGGCCAGTAAGAAAGATCAGTGTATTTACTACCTGGTGTGGACATTACTGGATTTCTATCACCATGACGATAAAGCTGGATGGTAATGAAGTGGCGATATTATATGGGCTAGACTGATAAACTACATTTCCATAAATAAATTAAGAAACATCACAAACCACATGAACAAACACTAACTCCCCATCAGCTTCTGAGTTCCTCTTATTTTCACCAAGATCCAGATCCGGTGAATTTTCGATGCCCAACCAAACGCATATCGACATTATAAAAATCGCAAAGATAAACACACAATAGGGAAGACAGTAAGCCATAATTATCGCTCTGTCGTCCGTGACAAACTATAAGTAGTTGATAAGTAGCTGATAGTTTCACTTTTGAACAATAGGAATATTGAATTTAAATAAAAACGCTAGCGGTTCATTGAAGGTTACTTCGAACACAACAAAATCATCTATCTCTTGATAATCTCAATTGAAAGACACTTTGTTATCAGACACCAATTGAAATTGAAATCGATATGAATTATGGTTTGGTGCAAATTCGTAGACGAACTAATAGGTTCTATTCGAAACCGGTTACTTTATACGAAAACATATTTAATTGAAACCTAATCTCTCATCCTTATCACGTATACAAGTAGAGGTGAGCAGATTTATCTGATTCATAGCCATGCCGTCTAAGTTTCAGATAGGTTTTAATGTCTGCCCATATGCTCGTTTGTTTATGGATGGCTCGAAATTATCTTATACTGTCTTTGCACTCTATCACGACGGTTAAGTTAGCTCAAACGTTTACTCAAAATTTTAACGATATCGCTAACCTCGAACGATTTAGCGCTTCGAAATAAGTTAGCGCTATTTCGAAGCGCTAAATCAATTTTAACAAATCTTCAGTCATTTCGGATCCCAACAAAAATCTCTACGAGAAAAGTGTGACGCAGTCTTTGAAATACAATGTCTAAAATGAATGATATTGCTAAAGTTGACGCTTTCAGCTTCGTTGCGCAAAAATTAAATTTTACAATTAGTTCAAACAAGTTCACTGGAAACAACCAAAATTTTACCAAATCTATTCTATTCCACTCTATTCATCAAAATGATACCCAAGTGTAGATCTATCGATATAGCCAATAAAAAAATTCTGAATAAAATTTCGGTCGCCATTTTGAACCTTTTCCTCACTTCATCTGTCATCCCAAAATTTAGGAACCAACCTTGGAACACCTCTCTTATATCGAAAATAACCCTAATCCATCGAGAAATCCGATGGAAGTTAGGAAGTGTCAGAGGAATCATCTGTCATCCCAAAATTTAGGAACCAACCTTGGAACAACTCACTTATGTCGAAAATAACCCAAATCCATAAAAAAAACCGATGGAAGTTAAGAAGTGCCAGAGCAATCATCTGTCATCCCAAAATTTAGGAACCAACCTTGGAACATCTCACTCATGTCGTATATCACCCAAATTCATCAAAAAACCTTATGTAAATTAAAAAATTCTAGAGAAATCAGTCTGAATCCCAAAATCTAGAAACCAATCTTGGAACACCTTACTTATATCGAAAATAACCAAAATCCATCAAAAAATCCCATGGAAGTTAGGAGTGCCAGAGGAATCATCTGTCATCCCAAAATTTAGGAACCAACTTTGGAACATCTCACTCATGTCCAATATAACCCAAATCCATCAAAAATACCGATGGAAGTTAAGAAGTGCCAGAAGAATCATCTGTCATCCTAAAATTTAGGAACCAGCCTTGGAACAACTCACTCATGTCGTATATAACCCAAATTCATCAAAAAATCCGATGGAAGATAGGTGGTGCCAGAGGAATCCCCTGTCATCCTAAAATTTAGGAACTAACCTTGTAACACCTCAATTATATCGGTAATAGGCTGCAGTAACGTGTGATAGTTCGTTGAGCTCGTATGGATTCCTAGATTCCAGATCTAGGGGTCGTTTGGGGGTCGTTGGAGTTAAGGGGAAGAAGTCAAAAAGTTGCTGTAAATATGCTCCGCCGTCCTCAAATTTTTTTTAAATTTTTTTTGGTAGTGGACTTGCGTCACGCCCGCTAACTAACGTGCGGGCATGATACGTATATATAACCATATACTAACTATATATATATGTCAATATAGCCATATACTAACTATATTTAGGTACATATAGCCATATTCTAACGATACACTGAAAGTGACCAAATTTTTCCCGCTGCCAGTCACATACACCGAAAGTGACCAAATTTTTCCAGCTGCCCGTCACATACACTGAAAGTGACTAAATTTTCCCGTTGCCCAACCGTACACCAAAAGTGACAAAATTTTTCCAACTGCCCAACATTCAAGTACCAAATTTTTTTTTCAAATTTTCCCACACAAAACGAGCCGTCAGAACAGTCGGAGCGTTTATCGATTTATATTGTTTTTACAAAAATCCAAAATTTCGGCCGACGGCCATTTTGTTAGGATGTGGAATAGTACGGCTGCTTTACATTCGTTAGTAATTTTCAAAGAAAAAAAATTCATAAAATTCGGTCAAATTTTACTCGAGATATTAACAAAAAACCACCACCTTCACTGTACGGGCGAGTAGCCACATATAAGCTCACTCCAAGAGACCTAGCTCACGCTTCAAATCCGTTCAAATTTGGCCAGCCTACAAGCAAAAACGGCTTGCCGCCCTGTACCTAGTTCACATCAAGGGGTCTAACTCACGAGTCGGTCATCCAATTTCCATAAACTTTTTTTTTGTCGATCGGTATTGTAAATACCTTTCATTTGACGAATCACTTACAAGTGTAGCCTTTAAATGGCCAGAGATATCTTAGCCTCACTATTTTGACTATCTTTCAGGATTTTTTTTTTATCGGATTTGATTTACTCAAGATATCAACGTGACAGACGGACGGACAGACGGACAAAATTTTTATTGTGGATTCGTCATCTATGAACATAGACAAACACTTTGCCCTTACCGTCTGCTTCGAATTCCATCAATTACACACGGCATCGTAATCCTATAAGCCCCTTTGTACTTCATACGGGGCTAAAAACACCGTCATCACCAAACACACATCATTTTGTATGTTGATACACACAAACTTCCGGGAGCCCTAACTCCCAAAAACGCTCGCGTACCCCCATTTTTTAAAATGTTATTTTGATCTAGGACCCGAGATTGACCTATAACCAAAATTTCAGGAAAATCTAAAGAAACGTTCAGAGTTACGAAATCGCCCTTTTCCATAGGAACTAACTAACTAACGTAGGCGATTTCAGCTATCTGAAAAAACGAAATTTTTCATTTTTATATGGGAGAACCAGGATTTTGAAATTCAATATCTCATCCAATTTTGAAGCTGCAGTAACGTGTGATAGCTCGTTGAACTCGTATGGATGCCTAGATTCCGAATAGTTTGGGAGTCATTGGAGCCAAGGGGGGAAGTGAAAAAGTTGCTGAACATATGCTCCTTAGTCCCCAATTTTTATTTTTTATTTTGTAGTAGTGGACTTGCGTCACGCCCGCTAACTAACGTGCGGACATGATAACATTGGGATTGACACATTTGGTGTAGTAAAACAAGTAATGATATCATCGATGGTTTATAGAAATGAAATTTTGATAATTGACACTCACATAAGTTTTATTGAATCATTTTTCATAAACTCATTTTATTTCATACAATTCGCATGCACTACTTCAATTCTCTTTTTTGCAGCTTGCTGACTGGATTCTGGTGCAGGTGGCTGTTCAGTTACTTGTGTAAGTGGTCGCTCACTCGCGTTTCCCTGTGCAGGAGGATCGGTCACAACTTTACGTTTTATTTCGAAACGGACTTTGAACTTCTTGAAAATATTAACGGCAATTTTGAAACTCCATTCATCTGTTGCTGCTGCACTTTCTTCTTCTTCTTCATCATCAGATTCTTCGTCAACGTATCCGATCCTTTTGAATGCTTTCTTCATGTCATCAACATCCTTCTCGCTTCCTGCAAACTTTTCCATTTCCTGAATCAACTCCTTGACCAACTTGGCGTCTAATTCATCGAATTGTTTATAATGTTTCTCGATCTCATCAAACAGATCACACACTCGGGATTCTTCTACACTCATCTTCGGCTTCGGTACTTTTTTATTAATTTCTTTTACAGCAAGTAACGATTAACGTAATCCTTAACTGGGCCTATATTCTTGATTCGTTTTCAGATGCAAAAAAATGACTGAGCCCAATAGAGCATTTTGACTGTTTTATTGGCGAATGAATTTTTTAGCCCCGTACGAAGTACAAAGGGGCTTATAGGCTTACGATGCCGTGTGTAATTGATGGAATTCGAAGCAGACGGTAAGGGCAAAGTGTTTGCCTATGTTCATAGATGACGAATCTGCAATAAAAATTGTGTCTGTCCGTCTGTCCGTCACGTCGATATCTTGAGTTAATCAAATCCGATTTCAAAAAAATTTTTCCCCTAAAGATAGTCGAAATAGTGAGGCTAAGTTCGAAGATGGTCATATTCGGGTCGGCCCTTCGTGAGTTAGGGCCACCTAAGTGATTTAAGGTCTTTTGGTGATATTTATGGCAAAATAAACGATGGAAATGTAAATGATAGGTATTGTCAATATCAATCCAGGAAAAAAAAGTTTTTTTAAATCGGGTGAGTGGACCGTGAGTTAGGGCCTTAGAAGTGAAATGCTACTAGGGTCCTATGTGTATTCTACATAGAACTCGAGTAAATTTTCATTCGTTTTTCTTAATTCTTGTTTCATTTGGAAGGTAATCAAAGGCCGAATAGAATGTTGTTGAAAAAAAATTAAATTTGGGTTCTTGGCCTAAGGCCGCTACTAGGGCCCTATGTGTATTTTACATATAACTCGAGCAAATTTCATCCGTTTTTCGTAATTTTTGTTTCATTTGGAAGGTAATCAAAGGCCGAATAGAATGTTGATGAAAAAAATTAAATTTGGGTCCTTGGCCTAAGGCCGCTACTAGGCCCTTCAAAAAAATAAATTTTTTAGGGCGATTTGAAATTTTTGTTTCATTTGAAAGGAACGTCGCACGGGGCTTCGTAATTGCGCTAATTGCGCTGTACACATTTCATAATAATTTTACTTTAACTACATTAACCGGCGCAATAGGCTTACGGTCAAAGTAGGGTGACAGACGCACTAGGGTCACGTACGCAATAGATATACGGGTTTGTACGGGGCTCAGTCGCAGCAAACGCTCCGACTGTTCTGATGGCTCGTTTCTTATCAATCGTTAGAGCAAGGGGGTATTCACTGATAATTTATCATTTAATTTTTCAAACTTTATCAGTTCATCTTCGTTTATCCTTTGGATCTTTATCATCATTTAATTTATCACATATACGATAAGATATTTAAAATTATCATTTATATTTTTAGATAAAATTCCTATTTATCATAGATTTATCCCAGACTCAAAAATATTTTCTAAAGATGTTTGCTTTATTCCTGAGATATAATTTATGATAACGTAATCATATGAGTGAGTTTTGTAGCGTACGGAGAAAGTAAATGATAATTGCTTCTGATTTTAATATATCGTACATCGATGTACATCCATACCAAGTCGAAATACTTCGATATTTGTTGAAGTACTTCGATATATGTATCGAAGTATATCGACGTATATCGAAGTATATCGACGTAAATCGAAGTACTTCAACATATATCGAAGTGTATCGAATGTACTTCAACATAGATCGAAGTACTTCAACATAGATCGAAATACTTCAACATAGATCGAAGTACTTCAACATATATCGAAGTACTTCGACCAAGACTTCGACTTATATCGAAGTATACCGAAGTATATCAAAGTACTTCAACATATATCAAAGTACTTCAACCAAGACTTCGACTTATATCGAAGTATACCGACTTCTATCAAAGTACTTCAACATATATCGAAGTATATCGACGTATATCGAAGTACTTCAACATATATCGAAGTACTTCAACACAGATCGAAGTACTTCAACATAGATAGAAGTACTTCAACATATATAGGAGTACTTCAACATATATAGGAGTATATCGACGTATATCAAAGTACTTCAACATATATCGAAGTATATCGATGTATATCGAAGTACTTCAACATATATCGAAATATATCGACGTATATCGAAGTACTTCAACATATATCGAAGTACTTCAACATAGATCGAAGTATATCGACGTATATCAAAGTACTTCAACATAGATCGAAGTACTTCAACATATATCGAAGTACTTCAACATATATCGAAGTACTTCAACATAGATCGAAATATATCGACGTATATCGAAGTACTTCAACATATATCGAAGTACTTCAACATATATCGAAGTATATCGACGTATATCAAAGTACTTCAACATATATCGAAGTATATCGATGTATATCGATGTATATCGAAGTACTTCAACATATATCGAAGTACTTCAACATATATCGAAGTATATCGACGTATATCAAAGTACTTCAACATATATCGAAGTATATCGATGTATATCGAAGTACTTCAACACAGATCGAAGTACTTCAACATAGATAGAAGTACTTCAACATATATAGGAGTACTTCAACATATATAGGAGTATATCGACGTATATCAAAGTACTTCAACATAGATCGAAGTACTTCAACATATATCGAAGTACTTCAACATATATCGAAGTACTTCAACATAGATCGAAATATATCGACGTATATCGAAGTACTTCAACATATATCGAAGTACTTCAACATATATCGAAGTATATCGACGTATATCAAAGTACTTCAACATATATCGAAGTATATCGATGTATATCGAAGTACTTCAACATATATCGAAGTACTTCAACATATATCGAAGTATATCGACGTATATCAAAGTACTTCAACATATATCGAAGTATATCGATGTATATCGAAGTACTTCAACATATATCGAAATATATCGACGTATATCGAAGTACTTCAACATATATCGAAGTACTTCAACATAGATCGAAGTATATCGACGTATATCAAAGTACTTCAACATAGATCGAAGTACTTCAACATATATCGAAGTACTTCAACATAGATCGAAGTACTTCAACATATATCGAAGTACTTCAACACAGATCGACATACTTCAACATAGATCGAAGTACTTCAACATAGATCGAAGTATATCGACGTATATCGAAGTACTTCAACATATATCGAAGTACTTCAACATAGATCGAAGTACTTCAACATAGATCGAAGTACTTCAACATAGATCGAAGTACTTCAATATATCGAAGTACTTCAACATATTTTGAAGTACTTCAACATAGATCGAAGTATATCGACGTATATCGAAGTACTTCAACAAACATCGAGGTACTTCAACACAGATCGAAGTACTTCAACATAGATCGAAGTGACAAAGCGAGAGTCCTTTCGCTTTGTTTGTTTAGCAATGGGAACGAACAAAAATTTCTTTGGCTATTATTGCCTCCTCTTTATTTACAACCAATTATAAAACACTGTGCTGGCTTCGTTACAATAACAAAGTTAAAAGAATAAAGAATTTAAATGAAATATTCAATAGCTGTATTCCCATCAGATTTAGCAGACTCTGATAAATTTAACTCGTCGATGGCGTCTAGATAAATTTGACAGAAAAATTGAATTTAATTTCGTTAATTTCGGAGAACAGGATCAACTTTACGAACGAATAAATTCATAATTGATCATTATTTCCGTTGTACAATCACTGATGAGTGCGTTTGACGCGTAAATGTCAAATTTATCGACGATTAAATTTATCAGCATTTAGCAGCGCTGATGGGAATTGGACTAATGATATATTTCTTGGTAAACATATACACGTAAATGATAACCACAAACTGTCAAAAATATTCAACAAAATCAAAACAAAAAGAAATTGACACAAAATTTAATACCTACGAACGCCAAAATTTAAAATTCAAAATTTAATTTGATGTTGCCCTCAAGGCCAGTTTAAAGTAAACTGATCCGTAGAAACTTTTAATTATTATCGACGACTGCATTAGCGACATGGTTGTATACAATTTTGACACATCATGTCAATCAATGATTGGCAAAGTCATTTAGTTTTGGGAATCGAGAGGATAACAATCCCTCTCGATTTTCTTCTTTTATATTTTTCCATCTAAGTGGATGGTGTATCATTTGGTAGCCGTTGCGCCGATATAACTAAAGTGAGTGCTTTGCAAGGTGCTTTGACGACAAGTTTGACGATGAATGTGTTATCATACATGGGCGATGCAAATTGATGATTTTGTTTTAGAACAGGTTCTGGTTGCGCGGCTAACTAGTCAATTTTTGCAATGGGTAACTGGCAAGGCAACTGGTTGGTGGTCAGAGTGACCCACAGGACACACCTCCGTAATAAAACACTGTGTTCGATGGCACGAAATTTTCGCTACGATCTATATTTAAGTTTATTATTTTTTATGCCGACGCGGCTCTTTAGAATACATTGACTTCGAGTTGAATTATTGTTTCCATTCCAAGAGCTCCGCACTGAAAACACAAACAAACGAATGTAAATAAACCAGCTATGAAGGTGACGTTTTTATCAGTGCCTTATTTCTTCTACTCAAATGGGGTAAGAATAATGGTTATGTTGACGTTTCCTGCTCTAATTTTGTAAACAGCCGAAATTATTTCGAACGCAACGTCCTCATCTTGATCGTCAATGTTATCATCGTCGAAGTCATCTCCGCCTCCAAAACTAAACTTCCATTAGGACAAGGGTAATGATTTACATCCAAATCTAACGTATATATTAAAGAGCTGAATTACAACGTAAAAGTGACACTTGATAGGTTTCTTCCATCGTACGGTAAAAACGATTTTTGATAAGTCGAAAACGAACGAGAGCATCCACAGAGCCACAACCTCAACGCTTCTGCGAACAATTTGTTAACAAAACTTTTTTGGTTATGGTTCTATGGATGACGATTTGACAGCTCAAATAACTTTGGAAGAAACCTATAGGTGAAAAAATTTAAATTCGAAAGTGAATGTCAAGATAGCTTCATCTTCGATCTATGTTGAAGTACTTCGATATATGTTGAAGTACTTCGATATACGTCGATATATTTCGATCTATGTTGAAGTACTTCGATATATGTTGAAGTACTTCGATCTATGTTGAAGTACTTCGATATATGTTGAAGTACTTCGATATACGTCGATATACTCCTATATATGTTGAAGTACTTCGATATATGTTGAAGTACTTCGATATACGTCGATATACTCCTATATATGTTGAAGTACTTCGATATATGTTGAAGTACTTCGATATACGTCGATATATTTCGATGTATGTTGTAGTACTTCGATGTATGTTGAAGTACTTCGATATATGTTGAAGTACTTCGATTTACGTCGATATACTTCGATATACGTCGATATACTTCGATACATATATCGAAGTACTTCAACAAATATCGAAGTATTTCGACTTGGTATGAATGTACATCGATGTACGATATATTAAAATCAGAAGCAATTATCATTTACTTTCTCCGTACGCTCCAAAACTCACTCATATGATTACGTTATCATAAATTATATCTCAGGAATACAGTGAACATCTTTAGAAAATATTTTTGAGTCTGGGATAAATCTATGATAAACAGGAATTTTATCTAAAAATATAAATGATAATTTTAAATATCTTATCGTATATGTGATAAATTAAATGATGATAAAGATCCAAAGGATAAACGAAGATGAACTGATAACGTTTGAGAAATTAAATGATAAATTATCAGTGAATACCCCCTTGCGTTAGAGATATTGAGTGCATGGCAAATTTTTATCAATTTTTTATTTGAAGATAATGCGGTATAGCGGATGTGAGTTATAATTCAATAATCAACGTGAATTTCTTTTGTACGGCTATCACACCAATCGAAATGCGAATAACTTTGTCGAATTCTCGGAGAAAGGTAGTGCAAATATATAACGCAATCCATGCTGTAGATAAGATAATCTGGTAAGGTATAGCGTATGAATGACTGAGTGCGTAACATAAATATTAGTCAGCTTTGAGTCGCCTTATCGTGTTATACCTGTAGTTAGTACTATCCCGTTACGCAGTGAAATATGACGACAATATTACCAGAATACATTTTCGAAGTGCAGTGGCCATTGTTCGTTCAAAGTGATTATGTGAATAAGTTGATTGAGGAACAATCAAACGAATCAAATTTTCGAATTTTAAAAATTGACAATTACGATCCGAGTATAAGAACGCTAACCGACTTTCTTTCCATTAATGAGCAAGTGAGTCAGTTGCTAGCGGCATCGACGAATTTATTTTGTCTAATTGTTCAACCGGTTTGCGAAGAATTTGATCTAACGGAATTTGAACGCGTTATTGTCGATGTTTTCGAAGATAGTGGAAAGTCGTTTCTCCTGGAACTGTGCTTCAGCTCCAATAAAATTGTTAGATTCATTTTCGCAAATAAGTCACTTGAATGTTTGTCTGACGAAAAACTTTTCGATTTATTTGAAATACAACCCAGCGCAAACGAATCATTATTTCGATGTGAGTTTACAATTTCGGACAATTTATACAACGAGAAGTGGCAATGTGAACCGATCGCAATTAGACTGATGAAAACCTTCGATATTAAATATGATGAGGACTTTCATAAGAAAATGTTGAAAATTTTCGTCTTACAATCGCATTTGCAAGCTCTGCAAGCATATTTGGATTTGCCAATGATTGAAGGCGAGGAGTCACCGCCACAAACACTCTTAACTACGGCAGCGGTCAACTACAAATACGAAAAGAATGAAACGCTTCTCTTTTTCGCTGCTGAAGGAGATTTCGATTTGTTGAAATGTTTATTGCTACTTGGAGCGGATGTACATGTGCAAAATGAAGATAGTGAAACAGCGTCGGATCGTGCGAATTCGGCAAATATGAACGAGAATTTAAAGTTGCTTCTCGAAAAAGATGCAAGATTTCCTCAAAGATTCCACGAAACCTATAACAGATTGGTCAAAAATGGCACTGGTGCCAAAAAGGAGCTCCGAAAGATCTGTGAAAGAAGACACAAATTTCACGCCGCCATCACCTCTAACGATAGAGACGAAATTGATTTGTTTAGGAAAGAGTTTCCGTATTTGAAGTTTGCATATACTTTCACCGAGGATCCACCTTTTTCACAAGCAGCCACAACTACTGCATTGCTGAGCACTGTAGATGAGGACTATACGAATTATTTCGTACTGCTTGATAAAGGATTTTGTTTAAATGAAGCCGATTTGTTTTACATGGACATAACGACGGCAAACAAAAATAAATTTAATGCGCTGATCCTAAGCAAATTGAAAAGGGAGCAACCGTCACACATCACCTTCCTGCTAGCTGTGACAAAAATATATGGCGTCAATGAGGACGACCATGAAGCATATACGACACAAATGCAGACAATGCACGACATCTATCTCGAATTGGATAGGTACAGTAAATTAACAAATCTACTGAAACTACTGTCACATTCGAAAACGCTGATCATAAGCGTGGATTTTCGTAACGGAAAAACGTATGAAATGGATTTCAATGGAATTCGTTTGGGAATAGACGGTATGACGTATCAGGAACTCGGTCGAATTTATGTTAGTGCTGGAGGTAAAACTAATGAAGAAATTGCTGGCGTTTTAATGCATGAACTGACCCATCACGCTCTACACATTGTTTTCAATAACAAATGTAAGCCGTACTACGAAAGTGATGAACAAAGCAGAGAAGACTTCGATGAAATCGTTAAAGAAACTAGAAATCAGGCCGACAAACATGGTGTAGTGAACAATGTTTTCAAATGCTACACAAAGTCTCTTCAACCAAAGGAATTGATTGTTAGAATTCCTCATCTTATTGCAATGAAAGTGAATGAACTTGAACTGGAAAGGCAGTACGCTAATTTGTATCAGTTTTTCAGTGTTAACGTAATGACCATTGTCGATAAACTGACGAGTTATCCGGAGGAATTTCTAATTAAACGAGAGGTACAACAACTGAATGACTTCCTTGGACACAGTGAAGCAATCGAAAATTGGAATATTTGGCCGGAAAACAGTTACGTAAGTCCGAATATGTGTGATGGAAGAGACACTCAACTAGTGGTTTGTGATACACCGCGACTATTTTTAGCTGATTTCTTTAAAACAATTGTCAAACCGAGCTTAATCTGTTCACCGAAGAGTATGAACGATCACGGTCACTTCAAGGATTGCTTTATCATTGCTTCTATGGAAGACTTCAACTGCTCCTCGAAGACAGTTTACATCAAGCGCATATGGCATCTAACCAGCACTATCACGCTGGTACTCAATTATGACCAATTTGACGAATCACCACAACGACTGGGAAAGCTACAAAAATATTTCAATAACTACCACACATCGAAAAATCTCGTTGTATTTGGTCGAGACAAAGTTGATTTAAAATCGATTTTTGCAACAAAAAACGAAACTCTTTCTCTGGAGTATGGATGGAATGATCTAGACCAGTCTTCTAGAACTAGGCTGCTAGCGACTAAAATAGATTTTCAAGGTATTCCCATTGAGCTGAATAAATTGATAGACGAATCATTCAGTGAAATTCCAATGAAAAAATTGGTCAATGGCGAGAGAATCGTGATTGAATCATCGAAGTTGATAGTCGATAAGTATGACGGTGATAAATTTGTTGACAGAAGCTTTACGGAATATGAAAGTTTGAATGAAATTTTGTCAACTAAAACAGACGAAAAAACTTCCTACCTACTATCTGATAAAGCTGGTAGCGGAAAGTTTGTGATGCTGTCTCGTATCACAGTGAAACTCAAAGAAAAGTATCCGCGTTTTTGGGTGTCACGAATCAATTTACACGAACATATTGAGGCTTTCGTGGACAAAACGATTAACGATCAACTGGAAGTCGTCCTCAAACATTTTCTGAAAACAAAAATCAGTTCGCAACGCATGTTTGAACGTAAACTTTTCCAAAAATTGTACGAAGAGTCAAAGGTGATACTTTTACTGGACGCTGTCGATGAAGTTGCACCGAAATTTATCGTTCAAGTCTTTGCACTCATACAAAATTTGAGCGAAAATATTCAATTTTGGATAACGACCCGACCACATCTTCGGAGCGCTTTGGAGAATGTTTTGCCCAAGACGGTCACACTCGAACTCAAACCATTTTCACTTCCAGATCACTTGAATGTTGCAACCAAATTTTGGAAAAAGGAATTGAGTTTATCCGACGATGATTCAAACGCGGCCAAACTACACATCAGTGCAGAGAGAATATTTACGCAATTCATATACCCAATATACAACACATTCAATACACCACTTATAACGTACATCATTGCTGACAATTATTTGAAATCTGTTGAGGAATACATTGAAAGTGGTGAAGAGATATTCGCGCTTCCCGAATGTATACACATCTTTGACCTGTTCAATGAATTTGTTTCCCGAAAACTTTTGATTGTTAGCAACGAGAAAGGGAAATTTGTGGCGAAGGAAAAATGCCAGAACGAAATACGGAGCTACGACACTGTTGCAGTTCTCGAACATTTTGCACTGAAGTTAATTTATGAGAGGAATCAATCGAATGACGAGTATGACAACGCCCGATTTGATGGCATTGATACGCATAACATACAGCGGAGTGGCCTTGTCGCATTTTCATCCAACGGTGAACCGTACTTCACTCACGAATTGTTCGCCGAATTTTTTACTGCAAATTTCTTAGTGAAAACATTGGGTAATGCATCTTTGCTATAGCCAGGCAAACGATATGTTTAACATGGCAATGGACATTTTATATATAAACACCATTTCTCCGAATTTACGCCATACCACCGTAGTGAGATTCATCGACGGTGGCATGAACAGTTTATGGAATGAAGACAATGACCGAAGACATTTTCTTCAAGTCAGCAAACATTTTCCCATTCAAAAAGTTGAATTCAGAAGCCTAGATTACGTGCTACCAAGCCAGGCTGTTCTCTTTGATACGCTCGATAACAATGCCATTCTCTTATTAAAGTTCTTTTGTGATTCCTTAACGCCAGACAACGACCGTGAACTTCAACAACAAATTTTCAACGAGAGTGCAATTCTTTGTCAAGAACAGGCAAATTACGTGCGTCGGTTAACAGATCAATGGATTCAAAAAACTCCACGTGATATTTTTGAATCGTGCATTCTGTTCAAACAACGGTTACTCTCGTCAAGGCCGTGGTTGAAGGATACAATTTTCAATGCATTTTTAATCAAACTCGAACGCAGTGCTCTGCATCATGTAATCATGTATTTTCCAAGAACAGACTTAGATGTCGCTAAAGACATAACATTTGATGGACTGATTGACTCTCTACCAATCAAAAGAGTCTTCGATGAATTTGTGGAAAAAAGTTTGGTGGAAAAGTACGATTGCTCAACACTGAAGCTGACTGTGGACATCATATTGGATCCTAAAAATAACGTGAGTGACGATGTAAGACACAGTGTGATTTACAACTATGAGAAAACGAACGTGCGCCCCCGTCCGTTAAGAATTTCAATGAAACATTTCGACGACTACATGGAAATGAAATGGATGGCCATGGCAGAATTAGCATTTCCTATCCACGATTGGAAACGGTTGGTCAACGAAACTGTTTTCGAAAATGTAATTTTTCGAATTTTCAACGACTTCAACAATGTAATCGTTTTAAAATTCTACAAATGGACAAAGTGCAAAACAAATGATGGTGTGACGTATAAGGGCTTCGTTGCCGATACATTTTTGAAATATTTGTGGAATTGTGCTGAGGAGAATGGTGCGAAAGAAATTTTTGATTTCGTACGAAAGGAAATAGATTTAAAGGAAGTTTTGCAGCTGCAGCGCTTCGACGACGAGCGTTTCAATGAAAATCCAATAAATTCAACGAGATTCAGTAAAAGCTTCCCAATTTGTCGTAAATATTTTACGGAAGAAGAATTCGAAATTCTTTTATTCAAACAACTAGGAACAATTGACGAAGACAATTTAATTTCAAAAATACTGGAATGGGGCGACGAAAGAGTACTTCAAGTTTGCTTCCAAACACTTTCATTACCCAATGAATTAGCTTCAATGAATGCGAAATGGTGGTTTCTCATTTTGCACAATATGTTAATTAACTGCAGGTGGACTAGGCGCATCCTAAATTACATAGAAAAAATCGGAAATGTTCGAGCCGCATTACGATATATATCGAATGAGGGAACACTATTCCATATCGCTGCAAAAAGACGTGACTTGTCACGGCTAAAGTTAATGTGGAATTTAGCGAGACCACTACTTACCGACCAGGAATTGGAACACTTGCTATCGATTCCGGATGCTAATAATTTTGTCATGTGAATATTTCAACATCCTTCGCAAATTCTTTGAATTTGAAGTTCTTTTCCTTGTATATAGAATCCGAAACGCGGCATCCAGAGGATTTATCGAACATTCTCCGTGCATCACGAACACAAATTGTCGAACAGCGGCCTTTGAATTTGTTCCATTCAAATTCGGTGATTCAATTCCAGAATTGGCCATCGGAATCAACGATGAAAGTGGTGCGTACATTGGTCGATGTCTCAATTCCGTAGAAGACGATTACGAGCTCTGCAAAATCATTCCTGAATCGATGGAAATTCAGGCCATTAAATACGGTGACATTCAGAGAAAAGATGTCGTTGGTTACGAGGTGAAATACACGACGTTCATTGTAGCCATTTTCAATTTCGCATTAACGTGAAATATTTACAGATTTTAGTGGGAAAAGGTCTCAAATGGATACGTGACAAGAGAAATCGTGAAGAGGATTTCTTTCAATTCAGACACCATCTCTTAATCAAAAATGCTAACGAAGATCTATCGCTTGTCGGGCTTAGACATGTGGGAAAATACGTTTTGGCTTACGACGATAACACTTTGGCAAGCTCGTTCGAAGATGATGTCGGAAGTGGAATATTTTACTGTCATTGAACAGATTTTGTATCTCTTATTGATGTATTGATTGTCTCAAAGAACCGTTAGGGTAGACGTTGAGTGGATGGATATAAAAGAAAATATTTTTTTGTGTTATCAAATGTTTGAATGTTTGAGAAGATTTAACTACTTAGAAATGTTTAAATTTTCTTGATATTCTCGAATTTCTAGAAAAAATAACTCAATTCAAGAATGGAATCTCTACAGTCGAAGAAATTTAGTTTTCGGGTTTTCCAAAGGTATTAATCTCATTTAACCCACACTTTATCCCACAACAATGGAATCCACAAATTTAAGTTTAGTTAACACAGCTGTCACAATGATGGCGCTGTAGTCACGATTTCAAAATGTGATATAGGGTGGATAAACTAAATTTTGGTTTTAGCTACATTTTCGCTTGGTTATTACATTAGGCTTCTAAATTAAGAGTATCTTTATGCAATATAAACCGTTTGAGTATGAAAGAAGATGTTTTGTATCAGTGAACGATATAGGAAAGCATTCAATACGTCTCAACAAACAAAAGAACGTAAAACATATTTGTACATTTAGCCACCCTACGTCCGTCATCGCTTATATTGTCTTCAAAAACATATTGTGTGCTCTTGTCATGATATGTATCAGAAGTTTGTGTATTTATGTGTCTCATCTAAAATGCTCGCCAGCAAAATTTTGATCATTAAATTCAACGACAAAATAGATCTTAATGTTACAATAATTGTGAATAATAGTGAAGTTAAGAGTGATATCGCCAAAACTTGAACCAATTTTGGTGAAAATGAATACCATGGTTCGGCGATCCGGGCAAGCTATAGCTCGTTTGAATCGTCTTTCAATTCTGAGAAATAGGGATCTTTTACTTTTTCTGTTAGTTTCCCATTTTCGGAGTGAACACGTGAAAGTAATAGCATGTCAATGGGTCGTGAAAACAGTTTTTCGGTGATAGCTCGAGATAGAAATCTTTCTAAAATGTGAAATGTTGTAGGAATATAGGCCTCTAGCAGACCTTCAAAACGAGTATAATCATCGGTAAGGACAGCCACCCGTTCTGGACTTATGACCCAAAATATGGTGAATGTTTGGACAGTGCTGCTGGCTTGCAACAGAACTTTTCCGCGGAACTGACTATAGGGTGTTGCAGCTGGACTTACCCTCTTTCGTTCCACGTATAATACACCCCAGAAAAATTGTGTTGCAAGCCACAAAGTTAGTCGAAGTAAAATGTCGCTCCAATAGACCCATATTTTTCAGTGTTTTCAACTTGTTTTTGGTGTTCAAACAGGCTGGAGCGATAGGAATGAAATAAACTAAATCAAAATTACATGTTCAGCACAAAATTGTTCTGAGCCGTGCGATCATTGGCCTTGAAAATTCTGCTTTCCTCCTACTTCGTAGTAGGTGGAAAACATCATTTATTTGACTTCATAAAAATATCAGGAACTCAATTGCTTTCACCGAATATGGGCTTATTGTAAAGCAGAGATGCGCATCGTTCATTTGCAGTCAATAAATGGTCACCCAAGATGTAATTTGTACTTCACAAGAGGTCACGACCGTTCCCAGCTATGGAAAATGTATGAAAAATCGAGTTTTTTTTACAAAAATATTTTTTCTGGGGAGATTTTAACTGCTTTTAGTTAAGGTCTTAAGCTATGTATTCTTAAAACAATTGTTTTTGTGAAAAAAACTGGATTTTTGACACATTTTCTATAGCTGGGAACGGTCGTGACCTCTTGTGAAGTACAAATTAAATCTTGGGTGACCATATATTGACTGTAAATGAACGATGCGCATCTTTGCTTGATAATAAACCTATATTCGTAGCAAAAAATTGAGTTTCTGTTCATTTTGTGAAGTTAAAGAAATGAGGTTTTCCAGCTACTACGAAGTAGGAGGAAAGCAGAATTTTCAAGGCCAATGATCGCACGGCTCAGAACAATTTTGTGCTGAACATGTAATTTTGATTTAGTTTATTTCATTCCTATCGCTCCAGCCTGTTTGAACACCAAAAACAAGTTGAAAACACTGAAAAATATGGGTCTACTGGAGCGGCATTTTACTTCGACTAACTTTGTGGCTTGCAACACAATTTTTCTGGGGTGTATTATACGAGGAACGAAAGAGGGTAAGTCCAGCTACAACACCCTATAGTCAGTTCCGCGGAAAAGTTCTGTTGCAAGCCAGCAGCACTGTCCAAACATTCACCATATTTTGAGTCATAAGTCCAGAACGGGTAGCTGTCCTTACCGATGATTATACTCGTTTTGAAGGTCTGCTAGAGGCCTATATTCCTACAACATTTCACATTTTAGAAAGATTTCTATCTCGAGCTATCACCGAAAAACTGTTTTCACGACCCATTGACATGCTATTACTTTCACGTGTTCACTCCGAAAATGGGAAACTAACAGAAAAAGTAAAAGATCCCTATTTCTCATAATTGAATGACGATTCAAACGAGCTATAGCTTGCCCGAATCGCTGAGCCGTTGTTTTGAAATTGGTTCAAGTTTTGGCGATATCACTCTTAATGTGGTTTTGTTTTCTCCTCATAAAGGAATTTGCATCAGTTCAATGTAAAGTGCGGAGCACCACTACAAAAACGAGCCGTCAGAACAGTCGGTGCGTTTGCTGCGACTGAGCCCCGTACGAACCCGTACATCTATTGCGCACGTGACCCTAGTTCGTCCGTAGCCCTACTCTTCCCGTAAACGTCGGTAAAGTAAAATTCTTATGAAATTTGTACGTCTTAAAAATTGCGCATAGCGCAATTACGAAGCCCCGTACGATGTTCCTTTCAAACGTAACACAAATTTCAAATTGACCTACAATTTCCTCAGTCCTATATTAACCTATATTTACCTATAAATAAACAATTTACGAATAAATATGCTAATATATAGCTCAAAGGAACTATCTACACCGTTATATAGCTCAATATACTATATATATTTATAAATAGATATCCATATTTGGGATGCTTGAAACACCCCACACACATAACCAATCACTTCCCACTGATCAGTAACTTTGTAAGTATCATTTTCACCGATTTCTATTGTTTTTACAAAAATCCAAAATGGCGGCCGACGGCCATTTTGTCAGGAGGTGGAAAATAGTACGGCTGCTTTACATTCGTTAGTACCTTTGCAAACAAAAAAAAATTCATGAAATTCTGTCAAAGTTTACTCGAGATATTGACAAAATACTCCACGTTCACTGTACGGCCGAGTAGCCACATATAAGCTCACTCCAAGAGACCTAGCTCACGCTCCGGTAAACCGAATTCCATGAACTTTTTTTCCCTGATTGGTACGGTCAATACCTATCTAATAAAGCAAAATCCATCTAAATGCGTTCAAATTTGGCCAACCTACAAGCAAAAACGTCTTGCCGCCCTGTACCTAGTTCACACCAAGGGGTCTAACTAACGAGTCGATCATCCGATTTCCATAAACTTTTTTTTTGTCGATCGGTATTGTAAATACCTTTCATTTGACGTATCACTTACAAGTGTAGCCTTTGAATGGCCGCAGATATCTTCGGAAAACCTTAAATCACTTATGGGGCTCGGGAGGGGTCGACCCAAAATCGCCCATCTGCGAACTTAGCCTCATTATTTCGAGTATCTTTCAGGGAAAAAAAATAATTTTGAAATCGGATTTGATTTACTCGAGATATCGACGTGACAGACGGACGGACAGACGGACAGACGGACAGACGGACAGACGGACAGACGGACGGACGGACGGACAAAATTTTTATTGTGGATTCGTTATCTATGAACATAGGCAAACACTTTGCCCTTACCGTCTGCTTCGAATTCCATCAATTACACACGGCATCGTAATCCTATTAGCCCCTTGTACTTCGTACGGGGCTAAAAACAACATCTTCACTCTACGGCCGAGTAGCCTCATATAAGCTCACTCCAAGAGACCTAGCTCACGCTCCGGTGAACCGAATTTCATGATCTTTTTTTTCCCTGATTGGTAAGGTCAATACCTATCTAATAAAGCAAAATCTATTTAAATCCGTTCAAATTTGGCCAACGTTCAAGCAAAAACGGGTTACCGCCCTGTACCTAGTTCACACCAAGGGGTCTAACTCACGAGTCGGTCATCCAATTTCCATAAACTTTTTTTTCGTCGATGGGTATTGTAAATACCTTTCATTTGACGTATCACTTACAAGTGTAGCCTTTAAATGGCCAGAGATATCTTCGGAAAACGTTAAATCACTTATGGGGCCCCAGCTCGGGAGGGGTCGACCCAAAATCGCCCATCTTCGAAATTAGCCTCATTATTTTGACTATCTTTCAGAGAATTTTTTTTTTTTGAAAACGGATTTGATTTACTCAAGATATCGACGTGACAGACAGACGGACAGACGGCCCAAATTTTTATTGCGGATTCGTCATCTATGAACATAGGCAAACACTTTGCCCTTACCGTCTGCTTCGAATTCCATCAATTACACACGGCATCGTAATCCTATAAGCCCCTTCGTACTTCGTACGGGGCTAAAAACTTGTCGCTTAAGAATGATCAAAAAGTTGCTGGACGCAGTAGCTACAACTAATGCTTTGCAGGATATAGAATAAAAATTAGAGAAACACCAAGAGCCATTTGAAATCTTCTAACTATCTGAAAAAACGAAATTTTTCATTTTTATATGGGAGAACCAGGATTTTAAAATTCAATATATCAGCCAATTTTGAAGCTGCAGTAACGTGTGATAGCTCGTTGAACTCGTATGAATGCCTAGATCCCGTATATCCAAGTCATTGGGATATATGCTCCTTAGTCCCCAATTTTTTATTTTTTTATTTTGTAGTAGTTGATTTGCGTCACGCCCGCTAATTAACATGCGGGCATGATATCTTTGTATTTCAAGTGAGAATATTATTAAAATAATTTGGTTACGATATTGGACATTTTGTTTGACTTGTTTACATGTCTGTTGTGTATGAGTTTACATATCGTTCTGATGTGCTTTTTCTTTCGCAGTATGTGCTGCTCTGTAGTGGCTATAGCTACAGTACTCCAGCACGTGGAGTGTAACTTTTTTAGTGATGAGGCGTTTTGAAGAATTTTATTTCTTCATTTAGCTAATGATTCACTGAAAAATAGCGTGTATAAAGTTATGACTACCTCTCAGTGCTTACTTTTCAGAATTTTAATTCTGAAAATTCCTAAAATTCCGAAAAGTTCTGAAAAATTCCGAAAAATTATTTCAGAATTTTTCGGAACTTTTTCGGAATTTTTTCAGAATTTTCAGAATTCAAATTCTCTAAAGTAAGCCCTGCTACCTCTCGTAGTTTGGTCATTTCTTTGCCACTGTCGACATGGCCTGATGAGAAATGGTATTTTTGAACTGCATATTAATGCAACATGTCGAAAGTCATATTTAAGTTTCTCACAGATCGAAACAGTGGCCAAACGTACCTCGATTTTGTCAAAAGTAGAATTCTCGCCTATACATAGGCCGCGTCTCAAAAAATTTTCGTCGGTTCTTTTTTTTTAAGTTAGACTGCGTCAAGTCCTCCGCTATCGCTCCGGACATGATCCATTTTCTGGGTTAACCGTTCCCGTCACAACATCATCGACATAAAATGTCAGTCCTACTGGAGTCCATGTGAGTTTGTATGTGTGAAAGTTGTCACTGAATGGTTAATTTTGGTTCCTCGCAAAATGTGCTAGGGGCCACTCATTCTTCACACGATGAGACGGTCCACCATCAGCATACAATGCTTTGTTTCCTCTCATTTCCATAATGTCAATTTCACCAGAAACTGGCCAGTCACCGTAAACACTTTCCGTGGGCATCATCCAGAGTGCCGCCCATAACCAGTCACCTTCCGGCATCTTTGTACAACAAAACTCACACGAAAACTCTACTTTTCATCTCTTTATTTTTTCACACCAGATGGCGCCAGCACTTGTGGTCTTCTATCCCCATTCTTCCATGGGAAAACATAATCACCTTGAAATCGTCAACATATCAAGAGTTAACACACCCGCTGACTAACAGGCATGGCAAGATATACTCAGAAAGGGACTATCGGATAATTTGTGCTATTTTTGGGGTTGGTACATAGCCCTACAGAATATGTAAGGCCGTCTAGACATGAAACGTCGCTGTGCAGGTGCAGGTGATTCGAATAATATGGAACTAAAAGTTAATGAAATTTCCGTTGCATGCGAACTACAAGGTATCAAATAATTCATTTCCGACTTATTTACACGTGCATCATATGCCTAAATCACATAAAATACTTATGGCATGTGTGGTATTCAAGTGCATATATATTCAACCAGTCAGTGTGAGTTTAACAGTGGGTTGTGACGGTCGATAATATATTTCAAAGAAAATGTATTCAATTCAGGTAGACAGAACGTTTCAGCAAATTATAAAAATATTTTACCAAATTGGCATTTGGCAAAACGATGAAGAGTCGAACTTCCGCAAAACCGGGAAGAAATTATTTTACACTTTTTTCGGTGCCCTGGTTCCCATTTATTTTTTAATAAATGTTTTTCTTTGCGACGATCGAAGTGAATCGATTTTTTCGGTAGAGGTTGTGTGCATCAATGCGGTTGTGTACGTGAAATTTTTGTACCTTCTTTTTAAGAAACACGAAATCCTTGCATTTTTGAACGATCAGTTCGTTGTTCACGCAATTGAAAATCGGCAAGAATATGAACAGACAAACGAGAAGCTAAAAAAGTTTGTTAAATTCATACGTCCATATTATTTGGCGCTCTTTATCACGGTTGTTTTGCTCATTGTTACTAAGTTGCCAATATTCTCCGCCGATAGAGGTTTGCCATTTTTTATCAGTTTCTCGTGGAACGATTCAGAAATTGTTTACTGGTTGGCGTACTTGTTTGTGTCGTTGTCAACACTCTTGTACGACATAATCAACCTAATTACCATACTGATTTGGTACATGATGTTGAATTATTCTATCGAGTACGAATTGTTGGGAAATAAATTGCATGGATTAGGAGCGAGAAGGGAAACCATTCAGCCGATGGTCAAGAGCCAGAAAAACATCGAGTTGCAACAACGAAGCATGTTCGTTGAAGACTTAATTGTTGTGATGAAAGTCCATCAAAACTTAAAGGAGTACGACACTTTACACATTCCAAAATCGATTTGCAATTAAACTTCAATTCCATTCCAAAACAGAACAATAGAGCGATTCAGATCATTTTTCTCAACATTATTTTTGGGTCAGATCACAACCAGCGGCATTGTTATTTGTGTTTCAATTTACAGCTTAGCCTTTGTGAGTATTTTGTAAAAGCCCAAAGCAATGCCCTATCTAGCAGCAACCTAAGTACATTTATTATAGTGGTAAAAATGCTACGTAGCCCTTGCATTTTCCATGTAAAATTAGAAATTAGTCAACAGTGTATGAGTCTACAGAGAAAGGTGGTATTTTGACAGCGTCAAAACGAAGAGGGATTTTTTTGAAAGTGGACCAGTCTCCGTCGGAGCTATTTTTTAGCGACTCTTTGTTTACAGGCCCAGATAGCCCTTGGCCCCAATAGTCTAAAACCGCAGTCGTTTAATATGAATATTGTTTTATTGGCTGGGGAACTTCCACCAAAAGTCGAAAAAGGGTGTTTTTAGCCCCGTACGAAGTACGAAGGGGCTTATAGGATTACGATGCCGTGTGTAATTGATGGAATTCGAAGCAGACGGTAAGGGCAAAGTGTTTGCCTATGTTCATAGATGACGAATCCGCAATAAAAATTTTGGCCGTCTGTCCGTCTGTACGTCCGTCTGTACGTCCGTCTGCACGTCCGTCTGCACGTCCGTCTGCACGTCCGTCTGCACGTCCGTCTGCACGTCCGTCTGTACGTCCGTCTGTACGTCCGTCTGTACGTCCGTCTGTACGTCCGTCTGTACGTCCGTCTGTACGTCCGTCTGTACGTCCGTCTGTACGTCCGTCTGTACGTCCGTCTGTACGTCCGTCTGTACGTCCGTCTGTACGTCCGTCTGTACGTCCGTCTGTACGTCCGTCTGTACGTCCGTCTGTACGTCCGTCTGTACGTCCGTTTGTACGTCCGTCTGTACGTCCGTCTGTCACGTCGATATCTTGAGTAAATCAAATCCGATTTCAAAAATTTTTCCCTGAAAGATAGTCAAAATAGTGAGGCTAAGTTCGAAGATGGGCGATTTTGGGTCAACCCCAACCCGAGCTGGAGCCCCATTAGTGCTTTCACGTTTTCCAAAGATTTCTCTGGCCATTTAAAGGCTACACTTGTAAGTGATACGTCAAATGAAAGGTATTTACAATACCGATCGACGAAAAAAAAGTTTATGGAAATTGGATGACCGACTCGTGAGTTAGACCCCTTGGTGTGAACTAGGTACAGGTCGGCAAGCCGTTTTTGCTTGTAGGCTGGCCAAATTTGAACGGATTTAGATAGATTTTGCTTTATTAGATAGGTATTAGACCGTACCAATCCGAGAAATTTTTAGACCCGTACGAAGTACTGGGGTCTTATAGGTTTACGCATACGTTTGTAACACGTCTAATTGGACTCCCTGAGTAAGGGGAAACCTATTGTGGTTGTCTAGAGATGCCAAATCCGCGAAAAAAAAATGTCTGTCAGTCTGTCCGTCTGTCTGTCTGCACGATAACTTGAGTAAAACGCATCCGATTTTGAAAATTCTTTTTTTTCCCGTTTGGCAATTTCAAAAGACAGGCTAAGTTCGAAGATGAGTGATTTTGGATCGACCCCTCCTGAGCTGTTGGCCAATAAGTGCTTTACGGTTTTTCGAAGATATCTCCGGACATTTAAACGTTAAACTTGTAAGTGATACGTCAAATGAAAGGTATTTACAATACCGATCGACAAAAAAAAAGTTTATGGAAATCGGATGACCGACTCGTGAGTTAGACCCCTTGGTGTGGAACAGGCACAGGGCGGCAAGCAGTTTTTGCCTGTAGGTCGGCCACATTTGAACATATTTCGTCTGTTTTAGCTTTATTAGATAGGTATTGACCGTACCAATCAGGGAAATTTTTTTTTATGAAATTATGTTCTCCGGAGCGTGAGCTAGGTCTCTTGGAGTGAGCTCTATTCTGGCTACTCGGAAGTACAGTGAACGTGGTGTATTTTGACAATATCTCGAGTAAATTTTGACCGAATTTCATGAATTTTTTTTTGTTTGAAAGGTATGAACGAATGTAAAGCGTCGGTACTATTTCCGGTCTCCTAACAAAATGGCTGCCGGCGGCCATATTGGATTTTAGTAAAACGATATAAAGTGGTAAAATTTGTACTTAGATAGTTTTTGTTAACAGAGAAGTAATTGGTTATGTGTGGGGGGTTTTAGGAATCCCATATGTGGACTTCTATATATATCTATATACAGCTATATTGAGCAATATACAGGCATGTAGAGCTATATAATAGCAAATTCATTTGTGGAATGTTTATTTATAGGAAAATATAGGTAAATATAGCGGTATACAGCTGTTTAAATAGGAATTTATGAAATTTGTCTTCGTACGGGGCTGTCTATATTGCCTCCGGCAATTTATTTGCAAGGCAAAGAGTGGATAATTCAAGTGATTTTAAAGCGCGAATAGCTTTTCAGCAGAGAAGAAAATGAAGTAAGAGAAATGAAGAGTTTCACAATAAAGGCTTTTGATACGAAGAGGTGTTGCAATATTGGACAAAAAGACGACTAGATAACATCACAAAATGTTTTAATATATCGGGTATGGCTAGAAGCATGTATGGCAAAAAAATGTCAATCAAATCTTCAAAAAATATAGACGGTACCGGCTTACTAGTAGTGAAAAAACGTAATTGAATATAACTAATTTTCTATTTACAGTGGAATAACGTAGGTTATAAGTCATATTAATCCAGTTTAATACTAATTTTATATTTTCATAGTCGAAAGACTAAGAAAGAAAGAAAAATGAAATGACAAAAAATAAACATTATTATATTTTTAGTTGTTTAAATATATTTTTTTGATAAAATTAGGTACATTCGCCGACGATCAGTAAGCTAGTACCGTCTATATTTTTTGAAGATTTGATTGACATTTTTTTGCCATACATGCTTCTAGCCATACCGAATATTGCAACTCTAAAGAAAAAATGTAGTAAGTAAAAGGAAACCGAAACCACCAAAACCGACACTTTCGTAACGAAAAATATAAAATTTAAATAGAGAATCGTTTTTATATACTTCGAAGACATCGAAAAGATACTAACATTAGGAAACTGTAGTCATATTAAACTCTGATTGGTCCTACAATGCTGTTACGTACGGCTACTCCGAAATTTTGGAGCGCTGCTCACATATATCGAAGAATACCATCATAATTGTCACATTTAGTGGCACAATAAATTCTTGTGACTAGTTCACAGTATTCTTGATCACTTTCAATGATCAGATGACTTACCAAAATGTATATAATAAGTCATTTAGCCCACAACAGTTATTAAAAGTGCTGGAAACGGCCAAATAATGGACTTCAGATGACGTTTTCGCAATTTTTTCGAAAAGCGCCCGCTGCGCCAACCTACCCCTCGACCAAAAGTTGTTTGTTATGACCCAAAAAAGAGAAATAAGAAGAAAAGTCAGAGGTGCAAAATTTTTTGTTTAAATTTGGTTCAGGCACACCGCACACCGTGTGTGAAGAAACGCCAATTAGCTGATTTTTTTCGTTTTGGCGTTTCTTCACACTTTGGCGATTTTTCTTGGCGGTTCTTCACACTTTGGCGACTTATTTTGGCGATTTAATTTTTTCTTGGCGATTTGACTTTGACGATACTTCACTGTAATAAAGAGCAGCTGGCTTGGTAAAATACTTACAACGTAAAATTCCGCAGTGTGCGCTTTAAATCGCTCAGATAGCGTCTTAAAAACGGCACGTAATTAAATGTTTGAGCAGCGAATTCTTCGAATGAGACTTCTGTCATCCATTTATTCTGCGGACAAACGTGGTCCAAATATTGCCAGTACGCCTTTTCAATACATCCGCAACACTTTATCATGTCTCTTGGGTCCTTAAGCGGCACAATCTCTTTCAAAGGCCTCAATAGGTTATTTAATACATCCTCGGGAATTTTCATTTTGTGTGTTTGTTCGCTCGTTCGCACGTGTTAGAAGTTTCGAGAGTTTTTGCAAGTTCACAGCATCCGTTTTTGACACGATTAGTTAAATTAATTAAATTGAAAATGCCGGGAATTGTCTACGAAACGCAATATCACCACTTTGCGGTTAAGCTTTCTTCAAACTAAGTAACAAATTTTTAAACAACAATTGCTAAAGTTCACCGTCATGCTAATTTCATTTTATTTAACACAAATTCACTTTATTCATTCTAAGACACTTGTTTTGGACGCCGGTAATGTTAAAAGTTAAATGTCAGTTAAATCGTTTTAACCGAAATAAGTGTTCAATGCAAATGAGGCGAAGAGAACATATTTCTATGGTACGATATGATACGATTGGTAACACTTATTTCATCTGGTATAATGTCAAAACTATATTGACATGATGCGGCATCTATGAGATATGAGTTGGATGTTGACATTATCGAAGGTGGTGTTAAACGTTCATGAGTACGCGGCTCAGCTGAAGCATTTGGACAGAATTAATCCAAACATTTCGAGTGGCTTCAGACCGAGACGTTCGGTAGAAGCAAATTTGCGAAATTTTTTTCCATTGTAGCACACGAAGCATTTTCAGGAAGAAAACACCTCGACTTTGTCATCGAATCTTCATTTTAAAAAAAATGAAACAGTTTGGCATTGAAAAAAGCTACCAGGTGGCTTTTTGAAGTTCTTGTTGGCCGGCTGTTCTATGTTGTAATTGGTGATGTAAAACCTAGGACTTATGCAGCGACTTCAGGCAAGACATTGCGGCATAGCAAGACATTGCTGCATACCAGCGTAGTCCGGCATAGCAGCGTCGTCTGGCATAGCAGCGTAGTCTGGCATAGCAGCAACGCAGTCCGGCATAGCAGCGTAGCAAAGTATTGTTCGGGCAATTACGAACGATAGTGGCAAATGAAAAGGATGAATGCTTCATATTTTTAAGGATGAGCATGGATTATGCAACTTTGAGGAGGAGTGTTGGAAGAAACAAAGTAGCATGATCTACTGGAAATGATTATCTATCTATCATACATAGTAGACCTAAGCTAAATTCTGAATCTACGTTGTCATTATTAAAATTATTTCGGTCCAACAACATCGTTCGTATATTTATCCGTCCTCAGTTTCCAACATTTACACCATGCTTGCCAGAAGCAGGCATGTGCTGAATCAACAACAAAAGGTTTCTGCCACCGTTTCGATCTGATGAAATGATAAAATCACCAAATCGACACTTTGCACTTAATAGTGCTGTTCAAGAACACCACATCTCATCAGGTCATGGCGACATCTGCGGATGATCCGACAAAGTACCGCCCGATTGCTCTCCTTAGTGTGATGTACAAATTGATTGAACGTCTGATACTCAATCGTATTGCAGATCCGGCAGAAGCTGTACTTTCAGTTGAGCAAGCTGCATTCAGACCGAATCGTAGCTGCGTCGAACAACTACTCACATTAACCACGTATATTGAACGTGGCTTTGAACTGAAATTGAAAACAGCACTCGCCCTGGTGGATCTCTCCTCGGCTTACGATACAATATGGCGAATCGGTTTTATGTGGAAGTTCTATAACTTAATTCCCAGTAAAAAGCTCGGCTCTCTTGTAAACGCTATGCTAAGTAATCGCATCTTCAGAGTTTTCTTGAACAACAAAAGTAGCCGACCAAGGAAACTTAGCAACGGCTTCGCTCAGGGCAGTGTATGTGCCCCAACCTATTTCAACGTATACACAAGCGACATGCCTAGCACCATTTCCAGAAAGTTTCTCTTTGCGGATGATTTGGGCTTAGCAACTCATGTCAAAACTTTCGAAATAGGTGAAGAAAATTTGAAATACGATTTGGAATCAATGAAAAAGTACTACCGTCAGTGGTGCTTGTGTCTAAATGATGAAAAAACGGAGGTCACAATGTTCCACTTGGACAACTGGTCAGCTTCGAGAGAGCTAAATATTTTCATCGATGGTGTGAGACTGACTCACAATATGTCTCCCACGTACCTAGGCTTACCATTGGACCGGACACTTAGCTATAAAGTAGCTTTGGAACAACGGGCACAAAAGGTGAAAGTGCGAAACAATTTGGTACAAAAGTTGGCTGGTGCTCACTGGGGAGCAAACGGTGACGTTCTGAGAACTGCCGCTCTCTCATTGGTGTACTCAGCTGCAGAGTATGCATCGCCAGTATGGTACAAGAGCTGTCACACGAACAAAATTGACGTTCAACTAAACGTTGCCATGCGACTGATAACTGGTTCAGTTAGCTCCACACCTGTCCCGTGGCTCCATGTGCTGTCAAACATACAGCCACCACACATTAGGCGAAATTTGGCTGCACATAAGTTATGGAAGAAATGCATGGACGAATCCAGACCATATGAGCTTCCAATTAAATCTGACCTGAACAACCCTCCTCGGATGCGCCTTATATCACGATCACCCTTTTGGAGCGACACCGAATTACAAGTTTCAGATTTTGATGAAAATGACCAGTGGCAGAAGTACTGGAACGACAGCCCTACTTTCACAAATAAGTTCCTCATCCAGAGCCCACATCAAAAAGTAGAAGGCTTTAATCTGCAGCGAAAGGAGTGGAAAATGTTAAATCGGTTCCGTTCGGGCCACGGCTGCTCGGCTGATCAAATGTATAAATGGAGGTTTCGGAATTCCCCGTACTGCGACTGCGGTCATGACATCGTCCAGACAATGGATCATATTTTAAACGAATGCCCTATTCGTCGATTCAGAGGTGGACTCCAAAGTCTCAATGAAGCAACGAGTGAAGCAATAAATTGGTTAAGTGAATTAGACATTGACGTTTGAAGACAGTGTTTTTAGAGTAGTGATTGCAGCTATCAGCTGTTAATTGATTGAAACTAAAAGTTTCAAAACAACTTGTTAAAGAAATTAATGTGAACCATACGATCAATATATGGCGACATTTGCAAAGAGATGACCAACCTTGAGCAGTAGTCATACCTTTTCGCATGTAAAAGTTTAGCGAATCATAAGCAGAATGAAATTCCTTTCAAACCGCTCCATCACGAAACCCGCCTGCTCAGGCGGACACGTGGTTAAGCGAACCACAACGCGAATCAACCCAAAAAAACACATAAGCAAATGCTTGGATGAGTAGATGAAGCATATGCTTGAGCAATTGCTTTACACATTCACACGTTGGGTGCAGTTCTCCACCAAACACCATAGAATTCACTTCACTCGTCGGTTTAGTGGTTTTCATGTGAAAAAATCGTACGACTTATGGAGTCAATGCACAAAAAGTCCGATATTTTTTCGGCCAGTGGCCACATAAACTCGTTACAGTGGAGCCGGACAAGCCATCAGGGACAGTTTTTTTTTGGAATGGTCAGGGCTTCGACGGACCAATATCGAGACATTGAAAATTCACTTATCCAGTCGGGTCGTTTTGATGAAACATTTCCATGTTGTTGGATCGGTTTTCCAATCTGTTGACTAAGTTGATCTGGAAAACAGAGATGCTCAGCATCCAACCTCGAACACGCCTGACCATTTTTGCCATTAAGCAGGCACGTATGCTGAATCAACAACAAAGGGCTTCTGCCACTGTTTCGATCTGATGAAATGATGAAAGCACCAAATCGATGCGCTGCACTTAATAGCGCTGTTCAAAAATACCACATCTCATCAGGCCATGACGACAGCGGCAAAGAGATGACCAACCTCGAGATGTGGTCATACTTTTTCGCATGTAAAAGTTTAGCGAATCATAAGCAGAATGAAATTCCTTTGAAACCGCTTCATCACGAAACCCGGCTGCACTGCACATACGGTCACTCAACTTTGTATTGCTGGTCAGGCTTTCAAAATTCTTTTACCGGAATCTAGATAGTGATGCTTCTGGTTGTTGTATTGCCTGCAACCCTTGACCAAATCATAAAAACAATTTTTTCCTTTTTCCAAATCAGCCGTGCATTCGATTGTTAAGCACAATTCGCATGGCTGGAATTTATTTCAAAAATTTGGTTGTTTTACTATTTGAACTAACACTTACGATTAGATCACAGGCTATTCTTGGCTAATAATTTAATTATCTAAAGACTATACCCCACTTATATATAAACACATTATTTAGGTTATGTACAACATGTCAATTACCATATCTATTTTTATAACGATCGTTGGTCTCTAAAATTAGTATTTTATTGAGTTTTGTTCATTTTGTCTGCTAGGAAACGTCGCAAATGCTTCGTCATGTCAAATGTATTCGATGTGACTTTGAAGCAATTAAAGCCATCTGTTCCTCTTTGTGCCTTAAACAAATCTTTTAACCTATCACAGGCGGCAAGCATATTATCAGTTTTACTATCTGGTCTATTACTTCATTTGCTCGAAGATTTTCATAGATTGATTTCAGAAATCTTTTACTTCATTTGTTTTAAACATGCTTTTTGCTATATAGTACCTAATAGTCAGAGTTTGGTGTTTTTAATATTGCTGTCGTTGTCGATATCAGATGACAGCCGTTTGTAACAGGTTAAGGGAATCCATTTAAATCCTTCAATTTCCCCATTCGTCCTTGCAACCAAATTAGTTTCCGTTGAAACGTTTGGAACAACGTAAAGGGTTGTGTAACCGGTTTCGCTCGAATTCGACCATTTCCCTTCGATGTACCATTCTGGATTTATTAAATTTTCAATGTTGACGCTGGTTTCTTCGTAAACCTCGCGAATGACACATTGAAGGGAAGTTTCGTTGGGCTCAAGTTTTCCCTTTGGGAATCCCCATAGGCCTGTGGTGCCCTCGGTCGCATAAAACCTACAACACAACCATCGAACGCACTCATCCAATCATCAAATTAATTCCAATCACCAGCTGCGCCAGATGATTAACTGAATTGTCATTACGTTGTCAAACTCAATTTTGTTTTTGTTGTTAAAACAACTAAATTACGTTTTCTAGTTCAAACCAAACCGTGTATAAAATAGCTGGAATTAGTAAATAAATTATTCATTCTCCATTTGGATTCAATCCTAACCACAAGTCTTTCACTTGTAAAGTAGCAGGATCCCATATTGGTGACCCCAAAAACGAACACAAGTTCCTTCGGGTATTTAGTATAAGCAACGAGCTTTCGTACTACAACACAGAAATTCAGTCGACCATCGTCAACTTTACAATTTCTGCTCTCTTAATCACTACTAATTATGGCAAACGAAGACGAACTTCCTTTCCAAAACGCTCAAGATAACGTTCAGCAAAACGGTGAGGCTCAGCAAGATGCTCAGCAAAATGCCCAGCAAAATGTTCAGCCCAACGCTCAGCAAAACAACGCAGTCAATCGCATCCAGGTTAGAGTTCCTCCCTTCTGGAAGCAAAACCCCCAGCTGTGGTTCCGCCAGTTGGAAGCGCAATTTGCGAACTCTAATATAGTCAGTGATCTGACCAAATTTAATACGATTGTCGGCGTTGTTGAGAGCGACATTCTCACCTCGGTTAGCGATATAGTCCTCAACCCACCTGTTGGAAATCTCTACGAAACAATAAAACAGCGGTTGATAAAGGAATTCGAAGACACCGAAAATAAAAAGCTGAAAAATCTTTTCAGTGAAATTGCCATCGGTGAGATGAAACCGTCCAGCTTACTTCGTCGAATGAGGGAACTGTCTTGCGGAAAAGTGGGTGATGACCTATTGAAAACCCTCTGGTTACAAAGATTACCCGTCAATATACAAACAGTTCTTGCCACCAGTAGCGATAATCTAACGCAGTTGTCCGTAACTGCTGACATTATGTTTGATATAACTGAGGCAGCTTCCATTCAGGCCGTCAGTAATAATCAAGTTAATCAAATCAGCGATTTAGTAAACGTCGTTGATCGGCTAGAAGGTAAGATCGAAAGTCTGAAAGAAGAATTTCTCAAACCTGGTAAAAGCAATCAACGATCAGCACGAAATCGCCAAACAACGCCCGTTCGGGCACCTTCTGAAGCGAACAAAGACTTTTGTTTCTACCACAAATCTTTCGGTAACAAAGCAAGGAAGTGCAAAGAACCTTGCTCGTATAACGATTCGAAAACAAACCAAGAATATAGGCCAAATTGCTCAGTGATTAGCCAGGCACCAAACATAAGTCGTTTGTTCGTTTCAGATAGGAACTCTGGGAGAGATTTCCTTATTGACACTGGGGCAGATTTAAGCGTCCTCCCTCCCACTTCTCGTGAAAAAGGTAACGTCCCTTGTCTCTTCAAGTTATATGCCGCAAACGGCTCGCTTATTAAGACATACGGAAGCAAAACAGTCACGTTGAACCTCGGCTTACGCCGCCCCATTCGTTGGGTTTTCATTATCGCAGACGTGCGATCGCCCATCATCGGTTCTGACTTGTTAAAAAAATACGACCTTTTAATCGACGTCAAAAACAACAAATTGGTTGATAACCTGACTAGCATCTCAATCCACGGAAAAATTCCTCAAAACAACTCTGGCACACAGATCAAATCTCTGTCAGGGGAAACTCAGTATCATCAGTTGATTCAGGAATTTCCCGATTTGTTAGATCAATCGGCTATTAAAAAAGTGTCGAAAAAACACAACGTCCAACACAGAATTATAACTAATTGCCAACCAATTTTCTCTAAACCAAGGCGTCTTAACGCCGAAAAACTTAAGCTAGCTAAAGCTGAGTTTGACAAAATGCTCGAACTGGGCATCTGTCGACCATCTGATAGTCCATGGGCTTCTCCTTTACACATAGCACCTAAGCCAAAGGGCGGCTGGAGACCCTGTGGCGACTACAGACGTCTAAACGCTAACACCTTACCAGACCGTTACCCGGTTTCTCACATTCAAGATTTTAACCATTTTTTGGAAGGTCAATCCATCTTCAGCGTGATCGACTTGGTAAGGGCGTATAATCAAATTCCAGTAGCGGAAGAGGACATTCAGAAAACGGCCATCATCACACCCTTCGGTTTATTCGAATTCCCTTCTATGACTTTTGGTTTATGCAACGCTGCACAATCATTCCAGCGTTTTGTTAACTCGATTATCCAGGGACTGGAGTTTTGTTTCGCCTACCTGGATGACATTTTGATAGCATCTAAAAACAAAGAGGAGCATATTGAACACCTTCGCATCCTATTGCAACGCTTGAACGACTACGGCGTCGTAATACAACCAAATAAATGCTCTTTTGGTAAGTCTCAAGTTGAATTTTTAGGCTATCAAATTTCGAAGGATGGCACGAAACCATTGGAATCCAAAGTCATTGCTATTAAGGAATTTAAAGTTCCCGAGACAGTTGACCAGTTAAAACGATTTTTGGGAATGATTAATTACTATCGTCGCTTCATGCCCCATGCAATCGAAACTCAAATTCCTTTGCTAGACTGTACTAAAGGCAACAAGAAGAAAGACAAGTCTCCAATAGATTGGACTCCAGAGAGACTTGATGCCTTTAACAAATGCAAAGAGGCACTGGCCAACGCAACTCTCTTGTCTCATCCATCAGACAACGCCAAAATCTGTCTCATGGTTGATGCGTCAGACACTGCAATAGGCGGAGTAGTTAATCAACTTAAAGATAACGCTTGGCAACCCTTAGCTTTCTTTTCAAAAAGATTATCTTCCGCCGAAAGCAAGTATTCGACATACGACAGGGAACTCTTGTCAATTTACGCTTCAATTAAACACTTCCGTCCGATGCTCGAAGCCAGAGATTTTACCATCTTTACGGATCACAAGCCTCTCGTTTTTGCTTTCAACCAAAAGAACGAAAAAGCTTCTCCTAGGCAACTCCGACATCTCGATTTTATAAGTCAATTTACCACAGATATTCAGCATATCTCTGGCATTGACAATGTAGTCGCTGATACACTATCTAGAATAAATAGTATTTCGCTCTCTAGCTCAGTTGACTATAATCTTATCGCTCAGTCTCAAAAGACGGATAAGGAACTTAAACAACTAAAAAAACAGCGAACAGGACTCAAACTAGTCGAAATAATGTTTCACGAAGTCCTAATAACGTGCGATGTCTCCACTGAAACACCACGACCATTCATTCCTTCGGAATTAAGGAAGACAATCTTTGAACAAGTTCACAATCTCGCTCATGCCGGAACAAAAGCTACGTCCAAACTCATTAAAAAGTCATTCGTTTGGCCCAGCATCGACAAAGACGTTCAGATATTTTGTAAAAGTTGCGTGCCATGCCAAAAAGCTAAAGTCTTCCGGCATAATAAATCCGCTTTCGAACAAATTAAGGCACCTAGTACGCGATTCGAACATGTTCACATAGATTTAGTTGGACCACTCCCAACCTCTGAAGGTTACACTTACTGCCTGACATGCATTGATAGGTTTACTCGCTGGCCTGAAGCCATTCCGATAACCGACATTAAAGCCGAAACAGTGGCAAAGGCATTCTTTCTTAACTGGATCGCTCGTTTTGGTCCAGCTATTCACCTGACGACCGACCAAGGTGTGCAATTCGAATCGGAACTCTTTACCGAACTAAACAAATTAATGGGAACCCGTAGGCTACGTACCACACCTTATCACCCTCAGGCAAATGGCATGATTGAACGTTGGCATCGAACTTTTAAAAATGCCATCAAAGCGCATGCCAACAACCGTTGGACAGAAACTCTTCCGTTAATTCTCCTCGGTTTAAGATCCATAATCTCGGACAACCTCAATGCTTCACCAGCAGAAATGGTGTACGGTACAAACCTACGTTTACCTTATCATTTCTTCAATGAATCTAAACCTAAGCGTAACCAAACCAATCCATCATCCTTCGTTGAACGATTAAAAGAAAACATGAACAAACTACTGCCAATCCCTGCATCTAACCATCACAAACAACAAATTTTCATTCATAAAGGATTAAATTCCTGTACACATGCTTTCGTGCGAACAGATGCCGTAAAAAAATCGCTTCAAAACCCATACGAAGGCCCGTTTGAAATCATTTCTAAACATAAAAAATACTTCACACTGAAAATAAAAGGAAAATTCAAGCAAATCTCAATCGACCGTTTGAAACCAATGTTTACAACCGTAAACGCTGGCAACACCGACGCTGCAATCAGCAAAACGAAAAAACAACTTCGTTTCGCTGAGCAAAAAAATCATTAAACTCATCCGACATGCTTCGTTCTCCATTTTGTTGAAACACCAAAATTCCCGGAATTTTTGCCTATTTAAGGAGAACTAAATGTCAACATCTTTCTTTCTAATCAACGAGTTCAAGCGTAAGCAAGCTCAACAAGAGTTTTTACATTTTCAATCAACCATTTTCTTATAAAAACAAAATGGCACCAAGATCTACGTTTCCAGTACAACCACCGGCATGGTTAGTTGAACTACTGCAGCAAGTGAACCGGATGCTTTCCGACTTAAACCAACAAGACGCAGCAATCCGGGAGCTACGCTCAATTTCACTGGAAACCCAGCATTTACTACGTTCACGATTGAATTCAACGGTAAACTGTTCGGCCGAATCGACAAACAATGTTTCGATCAGGCGTACGCAACACGCCGCATCAATGCCTACCGCACCAATTGCAACTCGACCGGCCAATACCATGCCAACGGCAACATTCACAACCTGTCCGGATAGAATTAATCAACCGCGTGCGCAAAATGGATTTAAAATCAATCGTATGTACAAATTGGCGTTAAACCAGGCTGTTCGAAAGGCAGCAGTCCCGTTACCCAGACCAACATCATCAACCATCAATCGAATCTGTTGGTATCACCGCCAATTTGGCGTGACTTCGGCTAATTGCATCGCACCGTGTTCATTCTCTCCGCCACCGATTCTACAATCCACATCGTCTAATCACACGGTCAACATCAACGGCTCGGCAAACCCGGCAGCACGACGACAAAGAATTCCCGTTAGCCAATCTTCAAACAACCAACCGCTTGCAACAAACAGCTTGGCGGTAAACCAAACAACTTCGGTTCCGGAATTGCTCAATCAACAAAACATCACACCGCAACGGGACATTGCTTCCAACCCTAAACCAATGGTCGAAGACTGGTCAGCAGAAGACGAACTGGACGTTCAATATCCGCAACTGTCAGATTCATCATCATCTTCTGGTTCGGACTCCGAAGACGAAAATCCAAACTGTAACACTTCATCAAAGGGGGAGTAATGTGGTGCCCTCGGTCGCATAAAACCTACAACACAACCATCGAACGCACTCATCCAATCATCAAATTAATTCCAATCACCAGCTGCGCCAGATGATTAACTGAATTGTCATTACGTTGTCAAACTCAATTTTGTTTTTGTTGTTAAAACAACTAAATTACGTTTTCTAGTTCAAACCAAACCGTGTATAAAATAGCTGGAATTAGTAAATAAATTATTCATTCTCCATTTGGATTCAATCCTAACCACAAGTCTTTCACTTGTAAAGTAGCAGGATCCCATAGGCCTTTCGAAAAATATGTCTGCAGCAGCAATACCTTGGTACAGTCCGGAGACAGCAAAACTGCTCCGCAGGTGGGAATAGATTTTTTGTACCTGCAATGAGAGTTAATAATTGGCTTAGCGAAAGTTGAAAAAGAAAACGAATCGGAAGGCAGATATATCTGTTTCATAGGTAAAGCCAAGGCAGATCTCTGGCAACTGCACACACATTATTTTTGAAGTTTAATGAAATTTACATGCGCGGACGCTGCTCGATTTTTGGCCTACTAATTTTGCAATCAACGTGCGTGTAGTTGCTAAAGAGCAGATTCCCGTGAAGTATCGCGCCAAAGTCGAATCGCAAAAAAAAATGTTGGCGTTTCTTCACATTTTGTCGTTTCTTCACACTTTGGCGATTTTTCTTGGCGATTCTTCACACTTTGGCAATTTTTTATGGCGATTCGTCAGTTTTTGAGATTTTTTTTAAATCGCCAAAGAAAATCGCCAAAGTGTGAAGAAACGACAAAGAAAATCGTTAAAGTGTGAAGAAACGCCAAGAAAATTCGCCAAAGTGTGAAGAAACGACAAAAAGAAAAAAATCTAATAATTGGCGTTTCTTCACACTTTGACGATTTTTTTTGGCGACCACAAAAGTTCTCAAAAATTGACAAATCGCAAAAAAAAACACTAAAGTGTGAAAAAACGACAAAATGAAAAAAACCTTTAAAATTTAAATTCATTCTTCAGGAAAATATTAGAGTTTGCAATATATATCTATCTTTGGATTTTTTTGTTATCATCACATCATGATTTCAAAGTCTTGAAAGACATCGATTGCAAAGTGATTCATCGGACCTTAGATGAGTAATTGTGACTGTAGGCCGTGGGCCTAGTGCACAATACACATAGTAAGCCTTATAAAGCACTTTGCATCGAGATTCGTAGAACCTTTTATGCAACAGAGGCATCTAAAGTCCGCAGATTTCGAAAATTATGATGCTGAGCTGAGTTGCATAAAACTAGCGTCAGGATCCTGAGATCGCGCGCTACACACCGGCAGTTTGTTTTAGTAAGATCCGACTAGTTGAAATTTAGTTATTTATTACATTGAGTGCGAAGAACTCTAGATGAGTAATTAAGACACGAGGGCGATTCACCTGTTCATTCGGAAGCGATCTCAATAAACGGTAGATAAAAAATTGAAAAACGGAGATAAAAAAGGATGGTAATAAACGACCGATAATTTAATTCAATACTACCGATAAAAAATAATCGTTGAATAAAAGAAATTTTTTCAACAATTTTGGTCAAGTCAAAGCAATACAACACTTTGTCAATGTTGAATTACTCACCAAGCAATACAACAATTTTATAAATAATTGTATCGATGCTTTTTGAAGTTTGGCATCGCAGCTGTGGGTGGCGCCACGGCCGCCATACTCTGCGCGGTTTTAGTAACAATTTATTTATTGTCACTAAAATTGCCGAAAAACAAATTGTCGGATGTGATCCACAAAAGCTGTATGTGAGAGATATAGCACAAAAAACAAAACAAAGAGTTTTAACAAATAACGAAAAAGTGTATATAATGCTCGTACTATTGAAGTGATTGCTCACTTCAGTTTGTGTCGTGCTGATATGCACATAGTCATCGCAAGACATAGGTGCACTGACAATGGCGTGATACGCCGAAATCAGCATTGTTTTGTCCTGTTGTTCGTCCGCATTATGATTGTAAACGGTAAAACGTTTCGTCACGAATCGTAAACGGTAACACGTTTCGTTCGCCCTTCGTTGAATAAAAGAATTTTTTTTTTTCAACAATTTTGGTCAAGTCAAAGCAATACAACACTTTGTCAATGTTGAATTACTGACCCAGCAATACAACAATTTTATTAATAAAAAATAATAAACTACCAATAGAAATGAGATAGCGTGTTATTTTGTAAAAGGACTAATTTTTAGACGGTGCGAGAAAAAAAATAACTCCTAAGTTACCGACACCGTTCCGGCGCCCGGTGTCGGCTTTGGTGATTTCGGTTTCACGGAGGTCCCTTAACTTAGCTACATTTTTAGACCCGTACGAAGTACTGGGGTCTTATAGGTTTACGCATACGTTTGTAACACGTCGAATTGGACTCCCTGAGTAAGGGAAAACCTATTGTGATTGTCTAGAGATGCCAAATCCGCGAAAAAAAAAGTCCGTCTGTCTGTCCGTCTGTCTGTCTGCACGATAACTTGAGTAAAACGCATCCGATTTTTTTTCCCGTTTGGTAATGTCAAAAGACAGGCTAAGTTCGAAGATGAGTGATTTTGGATCGACCCCTCCCGAGCTGTGGCCCAATAAGTGCTTTACGGTTTTTCGAAGATACCTCCGGACATTTAAACGTTAAACTTGTAAGTGATACGTCAAATAAAAGGTATTTACAATACCGATCGACAAAAAAAAAGTTTATGGAAATCGGATGACCGACTCGTGAGTTAGACCCCTTGGTGTGGAACAGGCACAGGGCGGCAAGCAGTTTTTGCTTGTAGGTCGGCCACATTTGAACATATTTCGTCTGTTTTAGCTTTATTAGATAGGTATTGACCGTACCAATCAGGGAAATTTTTTTTTATGAAATTATGTTCTCCGGAGCGTGAGCTAGGTCTCTTGGAGTGAGCTCTTATCTGGCTACTCGGAAGTACAGTGAACATGGTTTATTTTGACAATATCTCGAGTAAATTTTGACCGAATTTCATGAATTTTTTTTTGTTTGAAAGGTATTAACGAATGTAAAGCGTCGGTACTATTTCCGGTCTCCTAACAAAATGGCTGGCGGCGGCCATATTGGATTTTAGTAAAACGATATAAAGTGGTAAAATTTGTACTTAGATAGTTTTTGTTAACAGAGAAGTAATTGGTTATGTGTGGGGGGTTTTAGGAATCCCATATGTGGACTTCTATATATATCTATATACAGCTATATTGAGCAATATACAGGCATGTAGAGGAAATAGGAATTTATGAAATTTGACTTCGTACGGGGCTGTCTATATTGCCTCCGGCAATTTATTTGCAAGGCAAAGAGTGGATAATGCAAGTGATTTTAAAGCGCGAAGAGTTTCACAATAAAGGCTTTTGATACGAATAGGTGTTTCGTACGGGTCGGCGTTAGCTATGTTTTTTTATGAAATTCGGTTTACCGGAGCGTGAGCTAGGTCTCTTGGAGTGAGCCTATATGTGGCTACTCGGCCGTACAGTGAAGGTGGTGGTTTTTTGTTAATATCTCGAGTAAAATTTAACCGAATTTCATGAATTTTTTTTGTTTGAAAGATACTAACGAATGTAAAGCAGCCGTACTATTCCACCTCCTAAGAAAATGGCCGTCGGCCGCCATTTTGGATTTTTGCAAAATCAATATAAATCGGTGAAAATGATACTTAATTTTAGGTCAATTCGAAATTTGTGTTACATTTGAAAGGAACGTCGTACGGGCTTCGTAATTGCGCTATGCGCAATTTTTAAGACGTACACATTTCATAAGAATTTTACTTTACCGACGTTTACGGCCGCAGTAGACTTACGGTAAGAGTAGGGCGACGGACGAACTAGGGTCACGTGCGCAATGGATGTACGGGTTTGTACGGGGCTCAGTCGCAGCAAACGCTCCGACTGTTCTGACGGCTCGTTTATACATGATTTACCGCTGCTGGCTATGGACATACATGTGTGTGGGCTCATTGGCTAGGTATTGTCAAGGAGATATGGGGCAAGCACAGATATCTTACATGTCCTGTACCGTTGTTCGAAAATAACAAAAATATTGTGTCAGTCAAAGGCTGTAAATTTTGATGAACTTAAAAAAGGTGATGTCTCGCACCTGGCGAATGTTTATGGTTAGATCAGTGGATACAGACATCAAAAACAGCATAATTAGTGTAATTTTCTAAAATTAATATTTTGCTTTCGAGTGAAGGAACACTATTCACTTTGTACCCAAAAAAGTATCCTGAACCTGTCACATCTAGGACAAATGGGGTATCATTGTAAAGCTAGGTTAAGCTTCTATCAGGGCATCCACTGATCTAAAAATAAACATTCGCCAGGTGCGAGATATCACCTTTTGAAGTTCATCAAAATTTCCGGCCTTTGACTGAAACATTATTTTTGTCATTTTCGAGCAATGGTAAGATATCTGTGCTTGCCCTGTATCTCCTTGACAATACCTATCCAATGAGCCCACACACATGTATGTCCATAGCCTGCAGCGGCAGTAAATCACGTATAAACGAGCCATCAGAACAGTCGGAGCGTTTGCTGCGACTGAGCCCCGTACAAACCCGTATATCTATTGCGTTCGTGACCCTAGTGCGTCTGTCACCCTACTTTGATCGTAAGCCTATTGCGCCGGTTAATGTAGTTAAAGTAAAATTATTATGTAATATGTACATCTTACAAATTGCGCATAGCGCAATTACGAAGCCCCGTACGACGTTCCTTTCAAATGAAACAAAAATTTCAAATCGCCCTAAAATTTTATTTTTTTGAAGGGCCTAGTATCGGCCTCAGTCCGAGGACCCAAATTTTTTTTTTTTTCAACTACATTCTATTCGGCCTTTGATTACCTCCCAAATAAAACAAAAATTACGAAAAACGGATGAAATTTGCTCGAGTTATATGTAAAATACACATAGGGCCCTAGTAGTGGCCTTAGTCCAAGGACCCAAATTTAATTTTTTTCAACAACATTCTATTCGGCCTTTGATTACCTTCCAAATGAAACAAAAATTACGAAAAACGGATGAAATATACTCGAGTTATATGTGAAATACACATAGGGCCCTAGTAGCGCCTTAGGCCAAGGACCCAAATTTAATTTTTTTTCAACAACATTCTATTCGGCATTCGATTACCTTCCAAATCAAACAAAAATTACGAAAAAACGAATGAAATTTACTCGAGTTCTATGTAAAATACACATAGGGCCCTAGTAGCATTTCACTTCTAAGGCCCTAACTCACGGCCCACTTACCCGATTTTAAAAAACTTTTTTTTCCTGGATTGGTATTGACAATACCTATCATTTGCCGTGTCATTTACATTTCCATCGTTTATTTTGCCATAATATCACCAAAAGACCTTAAATCACTTAGGTGGCCCTAACTCACGAAGGGCCGACCCGAATATGCCCATCTTCGAACTTAGCCTCACTATTTCGACTATCTTCAGGGGAAAAAAATTTTTGAAATCGGATTTGATTTACTCAAGATATCGACGTGACAGACGGACAGACGGACAGACGGACAGACCGGACAGACGGACAGACACAATTTTTATTGCAGATTCGTCATCTATGAACATAGGCAAACACTTTGCCCTTACCGTCTGCTTCGAATTCCATCAATTACACACGGCATCGTAATCCTATAAGCCCTTTGTACTTCGTACGGGCTAAAAACACCCTTTTTCGACGTTTGGTGGAAGTTCCCCAGCCAATAAAAGAATATTAAAATGAAACGACTGCGGTTTTAGACTACTGGGGCCAAGGGCTATCTGGGCATGTAAACAAAGAGTTACTAAAAAATAGCTCCGACGGAGCCTGGTCCACTTTCAAAAAAATCCCTCGAAGTTTTTTTGCTAGCGAGGGTATTGCCCAAAGTTATAAAAATGCTTGATTTCATCTTACCAAAAAAGTACTACGTGTGAGAGACTAAATTTAATTTTTTCAATTTTTGCTTTGTTTATTTGACAGCTTGCTCTCTCACGGAGTACTTTTTTTGAGTGGAATGGAAACTTAACCGTTCAAATCGAATAAAAGTGTGTTAGCTCCATATAACACAATTGTGTTCGGCAGCCTCAACTATTCGAAAATTGTGCTAACTGTTCCTAATTCAATTTTTTTTTTGTTAAACTCTCAAATTGGACAGGAAAACAAAAGAAAATTTGAATTCGGTCTTGTTCGAGTTGGTATGCTATAGAGTTAGTATCATTTCAATTCAGGCTTCGAAGGAAAATATTCTGCAAACGCAAATGCATACGTGCACTTTGCTATATGGAGTTTTCGATAGCTTTTTCGTTATGTACCTGGCGAACAACATTACCGTCGCGGAGCGACCGTTTATCTTACTGCTTATTTGAGTCAAATTGGATTGAGCGACAGAATCATGTAAACGATATGTTCTTATCCTGGTGAGGTGTTGAGGCAACCCCAAGAACTGATCATCTTGACATATCCAATGAATTTAGAAACGTTTATGACTGTGAGTGAAACACTTTGTATTTTCGACTTTCGTTTGATTTACATGAAGTTCTTCATTACGAACAGATAATCAATGGCGCCTACAGGATGTTCAACATCTTGAAAAACTTTCAGTGATGGAACTAGTGGAGTGTGAAGATGCGAGAATATTGCTGCGATTCGACAACGCTGCCAGAGAAATGATAACAGATGGCGCTGAACGCTCTGAACGCTATTTACTTCTAGCGATACACTTATACATAGACATGTGATTTTTTTGTTAAATCTGTCAATACGATTTTTTGGAGTTTTTTTCGGAGAGTCTATTCGCCCGCCCGTGCGAATTCTGTGTGTGACAAATGACTTTTTTATTTTAAAGGCTTGTCGTAAGTGAGCTTCTTCTTCTTCTTCTTTTTCAGCCTGTTTCTATCCACCAGAGAGATGCTAATATGACGGCTGGGACGCCGTTCCGTCGAAACGGCGTCCCAGCCGTTATCCTAGCATCTCTCTGCTATCCACTGCTGGACGTTGATTGACATTTTTTTGCCATACATGCTTCTAGCCATACCGAATATTGCAACTCTAAAGAAAAAATGTAGCTAAGTAAAAGGACCTCCGTGAAACCGAAACCACCAAAACCGACACTTTCGTAACGAAAAATATAAAATTTAAATAGAGAATCGTTTTTATATACTTCGAAGACATCGAAAAGATACTAACATTAGGAAACTGTAGTCATATTAAACTCTGATTGGTCCTACAATGCTGTTACGTACGGCTACTCCGAAATTTTGGAGCGCTGCTCACATATATCGAAGAATACCATCATAATTGTCACATTTAGTGGCACAATAAATTCTTGTGACTAGTTCACAGTATTCTTGATCACTTTCAATGATCAGATGACTTACCAAAATGTATATAATAAGTCATTTAGCCCACAACAGTTATTAAAAGTGCTGGAAACGGCCAAATAATGGACTTCAGATGACGTTTTCGCAATTTTTTCGAAAAGCGCCCGCTGCGCCAACCTACCCCTCGAACAAAAGTTGTTTGTTATGACCCAAAAAAGAGAAATAAGAAGAAAAGTCAGAGGTGCAAAATTTTTTGTTTAAATTTGGTTCAGGCACACCGCACACCGTGTGTGAAGAAACGCCAATTAGCTGATTTTTTTCGTTTTGGCGTTTCTTCACACTTTGGCGATTTTTCTTGGCGGTTCTTCACACTTTGGCGACTTATTTTGGCGATTTAATTTTTTCTTGGCGATTTGACTTTGACGATACTTCACTGTAATAAAGAGCAGCTGGCTTGGTAAAATACTTACAACGTAAAATTCCGCAGTGTGCGCTTTAAATCGCTCAGATAGCGTCTTAAAAACGGCACGTAATTAAATGTTTGAGCAGCGAATTCTTCGAATGAGACTTCTGTCATCCATTTATTCTGCGGACAAACGTGGTCCAAATATTGCCAGTACGCCTTTTCAAATACATCCGCAACACTTTATCATGTCTCTTGGGTCCTTAAGCGGCACAATCTCTTTCAAAGGCCTCAATAGGTTATTTAATACATCCTCGGGAATTTTCATTTTGTGTGTTTGTTCGCTCGTTCGCACGTGTTAGAAGTTTCGAGAGTTTTTGCAAGTTCACAGCATCCGTTTTTGACACGATTAGTTAAATTAATTAAATGAAAATGCCGGGAAATTGTCTACGAAACGCAATATCACCACTTTTGCGGTTAAGCTTTCTTCAAACTGAGTAACAAATTTTTAAACAACAATTGCTAAAGTTCACCGTCATGCCAATTTCATTTTATTTAACACAAATTCACTTTATTCATTCTAAGACACTTGTTTTGGACGCCGGTAATGTTAAAAGTTAAATGTCAGTTAAATCGTTTTAACCGAAATAAGTGTTCAATGCAAATGAGGCGAAGAGAACATATTTCTATGGTACGATATGATACGATTGGTAACACTTATTTCATCTGGTATAATGTCAAAACTATATTTACATGATGCGGCATCTATGAGATATGAGTTGGATGTTGACATTATCGAAGGTGGTGTTAAACGTTCATGAGTACGCGGTTCAGTTGAAGCATTTGGACAGAATTAATCCAAACATTTCGAATGGCTTCAGACCGAGACGTTCGGTAGAAGCAAATTTGCGAAATTTTTTTCCATTGTAGCACACGAAGCATTTTCAGGAAGAAAACACCTCGACTTTGTCATCGAATCTTCATTTTAAAAAAAATGAAACAGTTTGGCATTGAAAAAAGCCACCAGGTGGCTTTTTGAAGTTCTTGTTGGCCGGCTGTTCTATGTTGTAATTGGTGATGTAAAACCTAGGACTTATGCAGCGACTTCAGGCAAGACATTGCGGCATAGCAAGACATTGCTGCATACCAGCGTAGTCCGGCATAGCAGCGTCGTCTGGCATAGCAGCGTAGTCTGGCATAGCAGCAACGTAGTCCGGCATAGCAGCGTAGCAAAGTATTGTTTGGGCAATTACGAACGATAGTGGCAAATGAAAAGGATGAATGCTTCATATTTTTAAGGAGGAGCATGGATTATGCAACTTTGAGGAGGAGTGTTGGAAGAAACAAAGTAGCATGATCTACTGGAAATGATTATCTATCTATCATACATAGTAGACCTAAGCTAAATTCTGAATCTACGTTGTCATTATTAAAATTATTTCGGTCCAACAACATCGTTCGTATATTTATCCGTCCTCAGTTTCCAACATTTACACCATGCTTGCCAGAAGCAGGCATGTGCTGAATCAACAACAAAAGGTTTCTGCCACCGTTTCGATCTGATGAAATGATAAAATCACCAAATCGACACTTTGCACTTAATAGTGCTGTTCAAGAACACCACATCTCATCAGGTCATGGCGACATCTGCGGATGATCCGACAAAGTACCGCCCGATTGCTCTCCTTAGTGTGATGTACAAATTGATTGAACGTCTGATACTCAATCGT